>NC_086330.1:378442604-378642604 GCF_032445375.1 Bacillus rossius redtenbacheri
TGTATTTCGCGAATACATTTCGTGTCTAGGTACATCGCAAAACACCGTAGTTTTTTTTTCTTGTAGTTATTGGCTGTGGTCGGCGAGAGGTGTTTTCCCGCACTTGACGGGGCCAATGGGAATGTGGATACCGTACTGCTGCACGCACACCGATTCGCCATTATTCTAAGTAAAAGCTATAGTGTTTTGTGACATACCTTGACACGAAATGTATTCGCGAAATACAGGTGTCCCTACTTACTGGACGAATCTCAACCAATTATAAACCTCCAACCAAAGAAGGATCGAATCACAGACAAACCAGCTGAGATGACTTACAAGTCAGCAGCCAATGAACAGGCGTTATTTTCCCGAGTGTACAGGGGAATGTGCAGTCTATCCTGAAGGCCGTCGAAACCGCGAATTTTTCCGGTCCCTAGATACAGCCTAGTGTTTAAGTTAACCAAAGGCCTAACCTAATGAAAAAAGGTGTCATAAAAATCCGTCAACTAGTTAGCGACTGATGCCTGAGCAAACAGACAATTAAAGAAACAAACGAACAGGAAAAAAATTTTAAACTATGTTTTGAGTTCAAAATAATGTTTAGTAGCCTCTTGCATTTTTTTTTGTTCTTTCAAATTTTTAATCTATAGTACATACTTTTTACCTCGAACAGTTTTGTTATTAGTAGAGATAATAGAGAAAATATTTAAGATATTGACACTGAGCGTCTGGATTATGTTAACTGAATGAAGTTCTACAACTATCATGACTTTTGTCACTGTAGAAAAATTAGTTCGTTTAAATAATTGGGAATGACGCATTTATTTTTCACATATTTTTGTGGCGAGTTACTTTACTCAATTATTTTTGAAGTAATTTTTCTACAGCGAAAAGTATGTGGGGTGAGTGTAGAACTTTGTTTAATTAAACATAATCCAGAAGCTCAGAGTTCCATCTCAAATAGTTTCTAAAAAACAAATGGTTGTCTGTAAAGTCGGTTTACGAACGATAGTATAACGTGGCAACGTCATAACAAAACATTGATGAAATTATTGCATACTTTTATGAATAAAATTGAATCATTTTTATTAATTTATCACTACTTTTGTATGGATACTAAGAAGGAGTGAAATGAAAACTACAATTTAATTGATAAATTAACTTTTATTTGCATTCATTAATTCAAATATGTTTATTATTTTAACGAACAGATTATTTTAACTATAACTTTTTATACATGTTTGCTATTTAACTTCTTCCAATCTGTGTTATTCTGTTAAGGACAGGACGATGATAGGAAAAGTAGGAAACGAATGAGAGTGTTTCAAGTTTAATGTGCCTCGAAAAAGTCAAATCGATGGTTGTCCCCAATCGAGTGGAAGAGAGATAGATGCGGCGCAAGCGTACAATGAGCGTAACGAACAAAGCGCAGACGGGACAATGTGCGTAAACGGGACAATGAGTCATCCTTTTTTGTGCGTGCAGCCGGCGTTCATCGATTTTATTACACGTTGTCACGTCAAAAAAAATTTAACGCTAATTACCGCAACTAACTATAGTTGTAATATTTATTTTCATTGCGAAACCATGTTTATAAGTTCCATATATTACGTGACCCACGTGTTTTTGTTATAAAGGTTATAAAAATCATGACATATTCTTAATTTCGCGAGTTTGTTATGTACAATGAAAAAAAATTATTTCTTTCAGAAAATATTAATTAATTTTAACTGGCATTTCAAAATTCTCAAATTTTGTTACTATTTTGACAGCCAAGAAACATAAAACGAGTTTTTGTGATAGAAATGCAAACCATATCATGAAGTAGCCAGTGGCATTGCAGTTAAACCTAAAAAGTTTCAGTTCTGCACTAAATTAAATTCTCCTTATTGGTACAACCCAAAAACGTCAAAAATATAACTTTGGCAGCTAATTATGCAAAAATTATGCGCTGTATATATTTTTCATTTCGTGAAAGTTAAACAACTTTAAAAAGTCTAAAAGTTGATCAGTGATTAATATAAATATAAATTCATGACCTGAAATGGGAGGCACCCCCCCTTAAGACTATAGAACAGATAGAGCATCCCCCATAGTACAACCTATATGGGATAGCATATAGGAAAAAAGAAAGGAGTCAAAGTCTTGGGAATAATCTGTGGAAACAGTTCTTAAAGACTGTTTTTTTTTTATGGAGGAGACTGTCTTTAATGATGTAGATGCAGAAAGTAATACCAATTACGTAACGTACCATCTATTGACAATTCCTACTCCATGCATCAGGACTACCCATCAGGTTCTAATCAGGAGCGTACGCAGAATTTCATTCCTTGGGAGGTAGGGGGAGATACGAACCTCTTTGCGTGCTGTTTTCTTTCAAGTTTTCTTTTTTGTTGGTAGGAATGATAAATGTGTTATGATTCCTTAGAGTTTGGTGATGAGAGGGAGGGTATACACCACAATCTCCCCCCTCCCCCCCATCCTTGCGTGAAGCATCTGGGTCTGACAGGCAGCACTAACCTTCTCTTCTGCGGTTTCCAGACTCCACACAGGCGAGGCATCCTGTTGCCCCAATTATTGTTGGCAGTTTATTCTGTTTTGAAATAAGTAGTTAAGCCAAACATGTTCGAAAGTTGCTCTAGCCACCTGCAATTGTAGTCAAGCTACATTGTTCCCAATGATTGGTTTTAACAGATGCACACAGAAAGCTATACAAGCCATTCATTGAATGTGACCCGCACTCTTAGTTCATGAAGTATGGTCCACGTTTCTTTGGTGATGGATAGATTCTCAGCATTTTGCAAAGCTGTCGACCAATATGTTAGGATCTTCCCATGATGCTCAATCAATATCTTCTGCTGCTGTCATCTTCTTTGCGTGTTTATAAATAATATTTTTCATATATCTAAAGCCTTCTGTTTTTCACATCAGCCTCATAATCATTAAAAACCAACATAATCCCGATGATCATCATTATCATAATCATGATCAGGATGGTTTATTTTAACGCATAGTTTCGATAGTCTTGGTCTCAGTGCTTCATCACAGTCTTCGATTATTGTCAGTGATTCTATATTGTTCTTCGATTTCGCGTAGGCGAATAGAATTTTCTGTATATATGTGTGTGTGTGTGTGTATATATATATATATATATATATATTATATATATCCCATGCATATGCTAGATATCTTAGTTAGCAAGATAGTGCTGTTAGAATAGACTTTTTCACATTATTCGAGATTATAATAGTTTTCTAATATTCTGCGTTAATTCCATATCATCGGTGGTGTAGACTCGTTCTTTTTACCATTAGTAAGCTTGGCTGTATAGAGCTTGTGATGCTTATTCAAGATATTTCGTCGACTAAATGATGTCTAGCACTGGCTGCAACTGATTTTTTTTTTGGTAACGCGTGTACTTACTTATTCTTCATTGAATACTTTTTTTAATTGAATTATTTTCAGTTTCTTCATCGCATGCCTTATATTTAGGGACACCTGTATTTCGCGAATACATTTTGTGTCAAGGTATGTCACAAAACACTGTAGCTTGTTGTTAGAGTAATGGCGACTCGTGTGCGTGCAGCAGTACGGTATCCACATTCCCATTGGCCCCGTCAAGTGCGGGAAAACACCTCTCGCCGACCACAGCCAATAACTACGAGAAAAAACTAAGGTGTTTTGCGATGTACCTAGACACGAAATGTATTCGCGAAATACAGGTGTCCCTAATTATATTGTATTTATTGGTTGTTCTACAGAATTATGTGATATTAAAAATTATTGTAATAATTTAATATAAATTCATAAACCTCTGGCCCTCGGATTAGTTTAAAAGAACGATATCTGGTCCTCGTAATAAGTAAATTTTCCCACCACTGAATTAGAGGATGGAAAAATTCAAATTAGGGCGTTTCTTCGCATATTTACATCCAGAAAGCGTAAGACGGTTTTAAGCAATACTTTATTTATTCGGGTAAATTTTAATGAATATATTTATAAATGATTTAATAACTTGCTAATTTTTATTAAGTTATGTGACCGAAAATAAATATTTGCGAAACTTTGAAGTGTGGTTACAATTTTTTCACAAGTGATAATTTGGTAGTCAAAATCTTTTAATCTCGTACGCAGAAGATAAACCTTCCTTCCGTGCAGAACTTCACCGCGAATTTAATGGTGAAAATTAAAATAATCCCATGCATATTCATGATGCTTTATAAATTTCTTCAATGTGGTTGCTTAAACTCGAATTGTATTCTAGGATAGAGTTTGACTTATCATCGTTGCAAATTGAAAAATAAGATACCGCCGGAATAATTTCACGCGGCTAAAATATGAGCAAGATCAACTTTTACTTTCACTTAATTGAAGTGCTACTTTGTTTTTTTTTTCTTTCTATCTCGATTTATATAATATGTTTGGTTCGAAGAGAACTAAACAATAGGTTTTCTCGGTAGATTAAAGATAAAGATGATGCAGATTTTTTTCCCCCGTCCTGACAATTGCTTTTAATTCGTTAGTATAGTAGTCAAATATATATTAATTCAAATAACCAATAATGCATTTATTTTCATTGGCCATTCCCACAGACCCTAGATATGTTAAAGCGGTGACGTGTCAGTTCAGAAAAGACGCCATAGGATCAAACCATTTTTGAAATCTTAAAAATACTTTATGGTTTACTACAAAAACAATTCTTTCATATGGCACATAGAAATAGACTTTTTGGAACTGTATAAATGTGGTTAACAATAATTTCGTTACAGTTGTAGTCATCGTAAAAATGAGTTCTCTTTGGAATGCCTCTGATTTCACAGGGGAACGTATTTGTCGAGCCAAACCATATCAACCTCAGGCATTTATTTAAATTATGGACGATTCCTTAACGAAGACGATTTACAATAAAACGTTATGTTGAACCTACAAGTAGAGACCGGAAAAATTCGCGAATTCATTTCGCGCCAGGCTAAAATACAAATAGTTATACCTTGAGACCGGAAAAATACGCGGATCCATTCGGAGATAGGCTAGAAGTCATTTAGATGATTTTGCTATTGGCTTAGTGTTCATCTGTAAGAATCTCAACCAATTATAAACCCTCAACCAAAGAAGGATCGAATCACAGACAAACCACCTGAGACGACTCACAAGTCAGCAGCCAATGAACTGGCGTTTATTTGCCCGAGTGTACAGGGGAATGTGCAGTCTATCCTGAAGGCCGTCGAAACCGCGAATTTTTCCTGTGTCTAGTTATACCTCAGTGATGCCTCTGCTATTGTCTCGCAACTAGGGACCGGAAAAATTCGCGGTTTCAATAGCCTTCAGGATAGACTGCACATTCCCCTGTACACTTGGGCAAATAACGCCAGTTAATTGGCTGCTGATTTGTGAGCCGTCTCAGCTGGTTCGTCCGTGATTTGATCCTTCTATGGTTGAGGGTTTATAATTGGTTGAGATTCGTACAGATGAACAGTAAGCCAATAGCAAAATCATCTAAATATATGTGTATTTGACTTCTAGCCTATCGCCGAATGAATCCGCGAATTTTTCCGGTCTCTACTCACAACTCACCTGGATGACTCTGGGCCAATGAGAAACACCCGTCCAAAGCTTTATCGAATCACAGGCTGCTACGTTGGGACGTCTCACAAGACAGCAGCCAATGAGTGGGTGGCATTTGACAGAGTGCACGTAGAACTATGGAGTTCATCCTGGAGGTCATTGAACCCGCGAATTTTTCCGGTCCCCAGCGACATGTCGCAGTCGCACCGCCGCCGTCGCAAGTTAACGTGGTTCCGGCGACAGTGTCTGGAACGTAGCTTGTCGCTACACGGTACCCGGGGGTGCTGCGAGTGTCTGGCGCGCGTCAGACGCGGGCCGGCCACTGCGCATGCGCGGAGCGGCGGCCCTGACTCCTGGTGACGTCAGCGGCAGGATGCGTGGCTTGTTGCCCCAACCGCTCCCCCCCCCCCCCCCCCCCCCGCAAGCATCGTCGTAAACACCGCCGCCTGCGTTACGGCCCTGCCAAACTGTCACGTACTCTTCTGCAGCTACATTTCACAACAGGCTAATGCCCTGCATGCCTTGTCTTGCAACGCCTCCAACTACTTTTTTTTTGACGTGACAACGTCTAATAAATCGATGAACGCCGGCTGCACGCACGAAAAAGTGTCCCGTTACGCACATTGTTCCGTTACATTATGTCCCGTTACGCAAATTGTCCCGTTACGCTGTATTTATTCTTTTTATTATTAAATAAAGCAGCATCTGTCGGCGAGTGCAGTAATAATAGGTTATGTTAGATATTTGATTACAGTTTATTTATATGAAAACTTGTTCATAATTATATTTAAACTTTGTAGCTAAACGCCAGTTTTTGAAATTAATTACAAGTCATCTACACGTGAACTGTTTCGTCGACTGTTTATAAAGTGAAGTGAAAAGTTAATGTGGTTTTCATTGCTTATTACAACAACAATTTCGGCAATAAAGGTTAATTATTCTTGCATTTTAAAAATCTGATTACTAGTATAATTTCGAGTATTTATTATTTTTTTATTAAAATAAAAATGATTCAATTTTATTCATAAAATTATGCAATCATATCATCAATGTTTTTTTATGACGTTGTCACGTTAAACTATCGTCCGTAAACCGACTTTACAGACAACCAATTTTTTTTTGTAATTTTTTTTAAGTCGGTCTACATACACAAAGCATCTCTCTATCCCTCTCTCTAATTCTCTATCGCATTATCTATTCTCTATATATATATCTACATACATATATCTTCATCTACATCTGTATTTATATATATATAATTTTATCTCTATATATGTCACTTTATAGCAATGCAAATATTAAAAATCTGTTTATATTTTTACCTTTCACATGTGTGACATGTATATTAAATCAAGCTCGTATTAAACGGCATTGTAAAAATTCCAAAGGAAATATCGAAGAACTTTCGGAGATTTAAGATTTTGAACGAACGAATATTTATATTTTTATTTATATAGATAAAGAGTTGGAGAGGTAGTATTGGACAGAAAATTACTTCAAAATTTTCTCCGTCAAATACATTTTGACAGATAACCTAAAATATGTTTTAAATCGTGTCACTCTATAAAAATTGATTTTTTGGTTTGAGCTTTTTTAGACTTCTCAATTTTAATCTTATTTTGAAATTTTATAACGCATCACAGTGCTGGATGGAATTTTTGAACTTGTTATTATCTTGAGAATTAAACATTTTTCAAATCATCTGTAAAGTTAACTCACAATAATAACCGTTACATAATAAGATAAATGTTCAGTGATTTTTTAAAATGTTTTAGACACATAAAGTTTCTTTTTACACTTAAATTAATTTGCACACGACATTCACGCTAACAATATAGATTTCACCTTTATAACCTCTTTAATCGCTCTTTAATGTGAAGTTGTTTTAATTGCTGAAGTTACCGCACGAATATTGTAATGTTTTTTTTTCTTTTGGTTCGTGATCAGCCCTTACAATGAGTATTAATATTGTTAGAGATATTAAAGGCTATTGTAGTGGAGCAATTTTCGCTATAGTATTTCCAGTCGATACGCATTATCATGTAGCCACAATATTTTAAATTTTTGGCATATTGCTTTTTGGTGGCTACAATAACGTATCCAACTTGTATTAGGATTTTTTTTAATCGATGTTGATGAGTAATTTGGAATTTTCTGTTGTGTGTTTACGGTTGTGTTATGGGCACGTGCTGCTGTGCTGTGGAAAAGACTTTGCACACAAGCGAGAACATGTTGTCTATTGAAGATTTCTTGTTAATTTTGGATGTTACTATTCATTCTGAATAAATGCGGTTCACAGTTTTTTGTGTCGGCTGGTTTTCAACCCCTTGTTACCCCTCTCGGAGGGCCAACTATCTTTTTATTACAGACAGGAAAATTTCGCGAATTCATCTCGCGATAGGCTAAAATACAAATAGTTATACCTCAGTGCTGCCTCTGCTATTGGCTCGCAACCCACCTGGATGACTCTGGGCTAATGAGAAACACCCGACCAAAGCTTTATAAGAATCACAGGCTGCTACGTTGGGACGTCTCACAAGACAGCAGCCAATGAGTGGGTGACATTTGACCGAGTGTACGTAGAACTGTGGAGTTCATCCTACAGGTCATTGAACCTGCGAATTTTTCCTATCCCTACTTATTATACACGTAATCTTTTTACATGTTAAACTTTCAAACAGTGAAAGTAAAATAACTTTTAAATAAAATTATTGACAACTAGCTTAATTAACCGGCGTTGCCAGGGCTAAATCACCCTTGGAAGCTGACTTTCGGACAACCTCGATCTCAGTTGATGGCTATGTAATATAAGGAACACCACTGCATAGTTTCAAGTCTCTAGGAAATATACTTAAAAAAACAAGAAATTTTATCTTTAACCCCGCGCAAACTTTTAACATTGCATCAACAATCCAATAACTGTTGCCATGGAAATGAAGGAAGCATCCACAATGCAGCGTCCGTTGCCATTGAGATCCGACCAAAATCGGGAACTAAACACCGCCGCAACCCCTCTTTGGGGGCTGATTTTCTTGAAATTCTTTCTCAGTAGAACAAGGAACGTACGCGCCAAATTTCAAGTCTGTGGGTCTTTAAGTTCGAGAGAATTTCTCGTTTCTTCATACAAACTTTACCGCTCCTTTTCACCTCTTTTAGAGATGGCATTTCACAAACATCCCTTCTTGGTGCAACCCTAGGATACTAAAGGAATATTTCCTCAAAAGTTCAAATCTCTTGGTTCGCCGGTTTAGGCTGCGCGTTGCCCGTCAGTCAGTGTTAGGGTTTTATTACTGACAGTTACCTGATGTCGGCCGGGACAAAACTAAATTTCGTTGGTTCTTTTTTAGCTGTGTGGTTGGTGATGTCAGAATCGTTTGTAGACGATTACAGAAAGAAAAAAATTGGTTGTCTGTAAAGTCGGTTTACGGACGATAGTTTAACGTGACAACGTCATAACAAAACATTGATGAAATGATTGCATACTTTTATGAATAAAATTGAATCATTTTTATTGAATTATCACTATTTTGTATTGATACAAAGAAAGATTGAAATGAAATCTACAATTTAATTGATAAATTTACTTTTATTTGCACTCATTAATTCAAATATTTTTATTACTTTAACGAACAGATTATTTTAACTGTAACTTTTATACATGTTTGCTATTTAACTTCTTCCAATCTGTGTTATTCTGTTAAGGATAGGATGATGATAGGAAAAGTAGGAAACGAATGGGAGTGTTTTCAAGTTTAATGTGCCTCGAAAAAGTCAAATCGATGGTTGTTCCAATCGAGTGGAAGAGAGATAGATGCGGCGCAAGCGTACAATGAGCGTAACGGGACGAAGCGTGACGGGACAATGTGCTTTACGGGACAATGGGTCATCCTTTTTCGTGAGTGCAGCCGGCGTTCATCGATTTATTAGACTTTGTCACGTCAAAAAAAAAGATGTATGTTTAAGCTGGGAGTGAAGTCTCTGTTAACTTCTACGGGCATTGCGCCAGGCGACAGCCCTCTTCAGACGGAAGGTCCATTGAGCGGAGGAAGACGTGTCTTCGCTGATGTTTGCCGCCGTCGAGTGGATGGTCAGGTCCGGCGGGAATGGAGTGGCGAAGGCCGAGGGATCTGTGCTCCGCAGAGGACGTGGCCCTCCAGGATGGAGTGGAGTTGAAGGAGGGAGGGTGTCATCGAGCCAGTGCGCGCCCGAGTGACAAGGCCATTACCACCCGGGTCAGGACCCGGCTCACGCGCGAAGGCGCACGAACACCCGCTCGTGCACCAGGCAATCGTTCCGTTCCGTCAACTCGCTCGCGCTCTTCTTTTGTTTTCGAAAGAACAACGATACAGCTAACCCGCTAAATCTCTCATATTTTTTTTTTTTTTTTTTTTTTTTTTTCGTATTATGTCATAGAAATTGAGGACTTGCCGCTTCAAAATATTGCACTTAACGTGACGTACTACGATATTTACTCTACTTACTTCTTCTATCATCTTGAGAGTTTCCGAATGTGCTCTTCCACGTTCGACTCTTTATAAACCCGTAAAACCTAGAAGAAGAAAAATATCGCCTCGGTACGGTCAAACGTTTACGCCATTTGGACGGATTTAAACAGAATTTTTGCTGAATAATTCCAACATTAATCCAGTAATTTATCATACACACACAAATTGTACTAAGATTTTATAACGACGTATAAGTTATTTGTTGGTAAAAAAATATATATAAATACTTTAATAATTAGTAGAGACCGGAAAAATTCGCGAATTCATGCGGCGATAGGCTAGAAGTCAAACACATATATCTTTTAGATGATTTTGCTATTGGCTTAGTGTTCATCTGGACGAATCTCAACCAGTTATAAACCCTCAACCAAAGAAGGATCGAATCACAGACAAACCGGCTGAGACGACTTACAAGTCAGCAGCCAATGCACTGGCGTTATTTGCCCGAGTGTACAGGGGAATGTGCAGTCTATCCTGAAGGCCATTGAAACCGCGAATTTTTCCGGTCTCTAATAATTAGGCTTCAATATGAATATGCTTTTGTCTGTATGCTCAAAAGAATGCAAAAAAAGTATAAATGCTTGATTTTTCCGCCCGCAAACTCACAGGCCAGAAGATTAACGATGTATGTCAGGTTCCAGGTCAGTATTTTTTATTCACGTTTCATACGACTTTTTGAGTGGCTAATCTTACAAAAAATGAAAAATATATGTATATCGCATACTATTTGCATATTTGGCTGGCAAATTTGAAAAAGGAGAATGAAATGGAATTATTATAAATGGTTTGGTTTAATTTCACATAGCTTTTTCAAATACTCAGAATCTGTAAAATTTTAAAAGGCTTAATAAGATTAAATAAATTTTTTCTGAATTAAATATAAACCATAACTAGAGTCCCGGAAATTTCACGGATTCTTCTGGCCTCAGGATAGAATTCAAATTTATAGGTGTGCTCGGCCCATGTTTACTTTCCCATTGGTTGATTTCTTAGCGAGAACATTTTTATCCTTGTTATTTGGCACTACCTTATTCGCTTACTTCTCTCCTAGCTGGACATCATTGGCTCACGGTCGTAGAGGGGCGTGTCCAAACAACTGCGGTCCAATAATGAACACAGTGCGACAGTGTGGAGATTTGCATTCTAGCTTGCGAGTAAATGAATCCGCGAAATTTCCGGGACTCTAACCATGACACGCAGTAACCACCAGAAATGCCTTTAAATTCTCCCCCTCCCCCCCCCCCCCCAAAAGTTCACTTATTTAATCAATTTATTTCTCCCTATCCATACTGCACAAATATTTAGATACACAACATCGCCAAAGCTAACTATGCAACAAGCATGCACTATATGTCATACTCGTCTCGCCGGAGTTCGGCGGCTCGAAAAGTCCACAAGTTGTTAGACGCAAATAAAAAATAATGGGGTGTGACGGGGCGCACCCCCTTGAAGCGCGCGCCACTGTCGCCTTTGTGCTTCCTCTCTCCGAAGCGGGGCATCAGTGCTTCAGGAGCGCGGAGCAGCGAGCGTGCTCCATCGTGCTTCGTGCTTGCGCCCTCTCCCCCCTCTCCCCCCTCTCCCCCTCTTCAGATGACCGTGAGAGCGCGGGTTTCGTCGCCGGGGACTCGTAACGTGCATCACACGCACATGAGGCGCAACATGGCCGCTGAGAAACTGCGCGATTCAGAAATGCCAACATCAAATATCAAATTATAAATAGAAACCGGAAAAAATTCGCGAATTCATTTCGCGACAGGCTAAAATACAAATAGTTATACCTCAGCGCTGCCTCTGCTATTGGCTCGCAACTCGCCTGGATGACTCTGGGCCAATGAGAAACACCCGACCAAAGCTTTATACGAATCACAGGCTGCTACGTTGGGACGTCTCACAAGACAGCAGCCAATGAGTGGGTGGCATTTGACCGAGTGTACGTAGAACTGTGGAGTTCATTCTGGAGGTCATTGAACCCGCGAATTTTTCCGGTCCCTAGTTATAAATGTATGTAAATGAAACCCAGAAATTTCTTAAACAAAATTACTTAAATTAAAAAAAAGTATTTTTACAAACATTCTTAGTTAAGAATTTATGGAATAGTGTATTAACGAAGTGGCGTATTGAATATATAATTGCAAACTATTATATTTTTGAATAATTTTTGACAATGTTGAATTATCTTGGTAGCAATGAAATAAACATGGCTCACATGTGCACATGAGTATTTTTTTTGCAATTGAAACTGAGGTTATGATTTTCAACACCTATACTTTGTGGCTATGCAGGTTTTAAGTTTTTGGTTGTTCCATATTGGGAAATAGATATCCTGACACATTTATGGTGAATATTCCCAGCAACGAACGACTTAAAAAAAAAAATCAAGGTTTTAGGTTGTTAGGTTTTCGATAAATACTGCACATTTCGTTTACTTCCAAAGAAAATAAGAACGTTAGTTATAGAATTGAGTTACGTCTCATATTCCTTGCTTTGTGATCACTTGTTCGCGTGTCTCTTCTAACGTGTTAAAAATCACTGACCCTGTTTTATGGTCTATGTTAGTTAAAGAGTTTAAAAATTTACACTTACAATTTTAAATTTCTCTACTTATTTTTTAATATCTTTCGAGCAGCTATTATTGATGAACGCGAACCTAATTCAATTTGAAAAAAAAAAACAATACTAACACAGATTGTTTAAATATATTACTACCGGTAATGTTTTGGTCATATTTATTTGAAGATTACCTCCCTGGGCATGTTTTTAATCACTTGATTCCCTAGTTAGTTTGATGAGATTTCATACTATATTTTTAATTCGTAGTACAGGAAAAAAAATCTAATTTTTTTGTAAAAACTGATTGATAAATAAGTACTGAAGATTGATTCCCCCCCCCCCCCCCCAAAGTTCTTGTTTATATTATGGATGGTTAAATAAAACGAATCAACATCTAATTTAACCCGAACAAAATCTCCAACAGATCCATTTTAAATTTGGCACGCTCTGAATAGTAGACAGTGGAAACTTCTGCGAATCAGAGAGCTTTGACTGAAAAACTGTTAAAACGTCTATAACATGAATAAAAGAGGTTGTTGAATGACTCTTTTGTGAAGATGTGATTTTCTTGTGGATGAAGTTTTTATGGGATGTATTTACACGGGGAACTTCATTTTTCTTTGGTGTGTATAAAACTGAGCAGACAATGAGATGAGTGAGAAGATAAAATATTTTTTTGCAGGAAAATTTACATTAAATATTACTTTGTAACATAATTCATTCAACCTATAACCCCTTCCCATCACATAAAGTAATTTTAACGACTATCCAGTGAATTTCCACTGATATGCAGTAGTTTTAACAGCGACACATTTGTTCGAGTGAACTTAAGAGTTACTTATAACTCTTTCAGCCATTGTTTTTTTTTATAATTGTTGGTCGGGCTGTTTAACATTTCACTTCGCTTATAGAATAGTTTCCGACAGCTGGGAAATCGTCAATGAACTAGGGTGTTTGTGCCTCAGAATAGTTTCACTTGGATATACGTAAAAGGAACACTGTTTATGTTTCAAACGAGGCCACTTTTATTAGGTTTTTGCACTGAGCGGTATATAAAGTTCAGTTTTACTATAAAGATTTTTAGAAAATTTTGATAGCCGCTCATATTTAATACTTCAAGACATTAAAAACTGACACAGTTAAAATTTTTAACCTTTAATTTACTAAAAACTCTGGTTGAAAATTATCCGGGGATCTTCGTAAATTTACAACTATGTTTAGTAAATTTACGGCCATTTTCTATGTTTACGGATGTTGAGCTCACTTACTTTCCTCATGAATCAACAATGATAGTTTTATATTTGGGGGAAAAAAATCATTGTTGAGTCCACAGCAAAATACCGTCTATATTCTCCCCTGGGTTTGTTACATTGTATAAAACGAAACACAAAACGCGGAAGTAGGTACTTGCCGTAGTTTTTGCCAAGATCCAATTATTTGAAATTTCGAACTCTTCGTATATTTGAAGTTAATTTTTCGTTGAAAAGTCCGTGCATTTAGTGAAATTTATAACAGTGTATTTAACAGATATATATTTTTTGCTTTATCTACGAAACCAATTTAATTTAAATTTTTGCTGATTTATAACATCCTAGCTCTAGGTATTAGAGACCGGAAAAATTTGCGAATTCATTTCGCGATAGGCTAAAATACAAATAGTTATACCTCAGTGCTGTCTCTGCTATTGGCTCACAACTCACCCGGGTGACTCTGGGCCAATGAGAAACACCCGACCAAAGCTTTATCGAATCACAGGCTGCTACGTTGGGGCGTCTCACAAGACAGCAGCCAATGAGTGGGTGACATTTGACCGAGTGTAAGTATAACTATGGAGTTCATCCTACAGGTCATTGAACCCGCGAATTTTTCCGGTCCCTAGGTATACTGCATTCGGTTGAAGTAATTCCGTGAATGCGACGGAAGTCAAGGAACGGAAATATGTAACAGACGTTTGCTATTCGCTGTGGCAGATGGTGCGAAACAAAATTCACAAAGACGAGGGGAAAATTTATAGTATTAACTGATGAATTTTAACAGAAAGGGTAGTGTTTAAAAAAATCCTTGCCGATAATCAGGTCCGAAGCCAAGGTTTAGTTGTTTTTTTTAAAGTCATTTTCACTTTTATCGGAGCAGTTTCATTACATAGTTTAAAATCTCGCTCTGCAAACCGAATGATTCGATAGTCGACGTAGCTGCTCCGGTAGCGAATTCTAGCGGCGGGTGCGAAAACTACGTGAGATTCGCGTCCAGAAATGCAGTTAAAAACATAATTTCTGTAAATATGTATCACGCTCGGCATTATTTAAAAAAATTGTACGTTAAATTTCGTGTCCGAATTTTTGTATTTCAAGAGTGTATTTGCAAAATGAGAACACTCGAATTTGCTCATTAGCGAGGTTAGCTGCTGTACGACTCTGGAGAGAACTGAAATACTTGCTCACGTGTTTTATTATTTTAATTATTGTCTTCTACTATTTATCTTACCCGCCGAAAGGCAGGTGTGACCACTGGATTCCGAAGCTTTCTGTTTGAACACGAGCCAACATGAAGTTATTTCTGTTCTCTGGATGAGAGGGGCAGATGACATTCCACAAAGAAATATTTTAGTTTACAAAATATTCCTTTTTAAACTAATCGCCAAGAAAAAGTTTGTAATTTTATATTTTTATTATATATTTTTATTATTTATATATTATGCATATACATTTTTTGTATTCATAATAAGTATATATTTTAAACCATGGAGAGAAAGATAATCGAATATTCTACAATTCGACCATATTTAGTTTTTGTATATATTTTTTTAACATGTTAAAACTGGAAAACTATAAAATAACTTTAACTAATGTAGGTACTGGGACGACACAAATAATAAATGCCCGGTCAAGATTCTCATTACATAACCACGCCACTGAAAGCAAGAACTCATTTATTCATTTTAGGGTTAACCTTTCGTATGTATCCTTCGTCTTGAAACGGTTTATTTTTTAAGAACATTATTCATAAATAAATAAAAATTGTTTGTCTGTAAAGTCGGTTTACGGACGATAGTTTAACGTGACGTCATAACAAAACACTGTGAATGATTGCATACTTTATGAATAAAATTGAATCATTTTTATTTTAATAATAAAAGAATAAATACTTGAAATTATACTAGTAATCAGATTTTTAAAATGCAAGAATAATTAACCTTTATTGCCGAAATTGTTGTTGTAATAAGCAATGAAAACCACATTAACTTTTCACTTCACTTTATAAACAGTCGAGTGGAAGAGAGATAGATGCGGCGCAAGCGTACAATGAGCGTAACGGGACACAACGTGACGGAACAATGTGCGTAACGGGACACTTTTTCGTGCGTGCAGCCGGCGTTCATTGATTTATTAGACGTTGCACGTCAAAAATTGGTTATCCTAAAACACCAGAAAACTCGGGATTCTATAGTACATTTGTGATAGTGATACCGGAAGATTTTGGCGGCGTTCGCTGGTGCTTCTATAGCAGCATGTCACCTCTAAGCGCAGTCTTCTTCCAGTGCATATAGCGGCAACCATAGCTTTCTATGGCGGGGAAATGAAGGTAGGCCTAAAGGTGATTTGGAAGTCCCTTGAGTGTTTTCCAGAATATGTACTGGGTGCTTCATAACTAAGCATTACTGTGAAAACTCGCGTTTCAGCCATTTTCAATCTCCTAAAAATTTAAAAAAAAATACGGGAACAACACTACTCGTACGCCCTCAGCATACCCCACTCGGATATTTGGAGCAGTTTTCAAATTGCGTGGTTTCTTATGCTTTGCACGCTGTATGCATGTGTGTGAGAGCATATTGCACTCATATCATTCTGTGAAATGAAATAAAGTTATTTTTATTTTCAGTGAACAAGATTAGCAAACCACTGAAGCGGTGGTGTTTGTATTGGAGGCGATGGAAGAGTATATTGCAGATGTCAAACTAAAAAAAAGGGGGTAGTCTGTAAAGTCGGTTTAAGGATGATAATTTTACTTGATAACGTCATAAGAAAATATTGATGAAAAATTGCATACTTTTTAATTTTCAAATATTACTTACAATTTTTGCAAATATAATTAAAATAATTTGTTTAAATATAATCACGAAAAATTAGTTATAGAAATAAACTGAAATCAAATCAATGTCGATAAATTGTTAATTAGAAATAACGAAATTGGACAGATAAATCATTTTTTTTTAAAATTGCTGCTTTTAAAAAGCCCGCCTTAACCTGTCTGATATTATAGAAGATTTTCTCGCACGGTGGTTGGCCGGTTCTCGCACGCTCTGGCTCAGGCGGAACGTGACAATGAGTCGTGCTTTTTCCGTGCGTGCAGCCGGCGTTCATCAATTCACAAGACGTCATCACGTCAACAAGAGTTGGTAAGGTCACCTGCATGCAGGAACGCACGGCTGAGGATCTCAGTTGCAAGTGAAGACCTGGGCTCGGGAGGGGCGGAAGGGGTCGTGACCTTGTGACGCACCTGTTGAAGAATGTGCCTTAATTAAACAGCCGCTCCGGGCCGGAGAACTCCCTCCGGGATATCGCGACCCCAAACCCCTACCCTACCCTCCCCTGCCCCACCGCCCATCGCGCCACTGAGGGGGTGACCTGTCTGCAAATTAAATTCCTGCCGACCCGCGCGCCGGCTGAACGCGGCGACCACCTCTTAATTCGTGCGGCGGGGGAATAATTACCGCGCGAAGGGGTGGGGGGGGGGGACAAGTTCCACGGCTGTTCTGAATTGGATCCATTACAACGGCCGCCTGCCGTGGGCCTCTGCCCCCCTCCTGCAGTGACCACCAGGGACTCGCTGTTGTCTCTCTCCGCAGGGATCGGCCCCGGCAGTCAAATGCGCCGCGATAACCCGCTTAGTCGGCCAATCAGGTCGCGCCGCCGGTTCGAACGGACGAATTACGGCTCGGAGTCTCCCGTCGACGGCGACGGTTACGCAGAGACCGGAAAAATTCGCGAATTCATTTCGCGAGAGGCTAAAATACAAATAGTTACACCTCAGTGCTGCCTCTGCTATTCGCTCGCAACTCACCCGGATGACCCTGGGCTAATGAGAAACACCCGACCAAAGCTTCATCGAATCACAGGCTGCTACGTTGGGACGCCTCACAAGACAGCAGCCAATGAGTGGGTGGCATTTGACCGAGTGTACGTAGAACTGTGGAGTTCATCCTGGAGGTCATTGAACCCGCGAAGTTTTCCGGTCCCTAGCAGTTAGGCGCGATGCCACGGCTAGCTTTAAACCAGGGGGGGGGGGGGGGGGGAGATGGTCGGATTACGGCCTGCAACAATGTGGAGACCAGTGCTCGAACCTGAGACCACAAAACCTCGCTCGATTTTCCCCTTAAAGTTCGGCTTCTGTCCGCAATTAAAATCCGCTGCCACGCCTTTTGTTTTTGACGTGACAACGTCTAATAAATCGATGAACGCCGGCTGCACGCACGAAAAAGTGTCCCACTACGGATGTGTTCTGTTTACTCATTGTACGCATGCGTGGCATCTCTCTTCCACTCGATTGGAACAACCTTCGATTTGACTTTTCAATCATATTTTCGTCGTTTGAATTATTAATATTATGTAATTTAACGATCGTCCACCGATTTTCAGCACAATCGGTACGGTTATTTAAAAGTAATGTTGAAAATTCAAATACGTTTTGAACCAACAATGGTGTTTTACAGTTACACATAATAATTCAAATTACACCCGGGATCTTTTGCACAATGTTTAAAAAAATATTGTAACACATTATAAATAAGTTTGGAGTATTTGGGATGCGTATTTGTTATAAAATCGTGTTAATATTATACCCCTACCGTGAACAAAGTTTATATATATATATATATATATATATATATATATATATATATATATATATATATCATTTGCAACTACAGAACATTAGTATGGCCTCGTGGGCGTGTGGTTAGCGTATCTAACTCTTAAATTAAAGGTTGTCGGTTCGAACTCCGGCAGCTGCGAAATTTTATTTTGTATTTGTAAAAATAAATATTGCGCACGCAACATTTCAAAAGTAATAAATATATTTGAATTAATGAATGCAAATAAAAGTAAATTTATTAATTCAATTGCACATTTCATTTCACTCCTTTGTATCCATACAAAATAGTGAAAATTCAATAAAAATGATTCAATTTTATTCATAAAAGTATGCAGAGGTAGATTTTATCATGCAAAAGATTGAAAAATTAAAAAAAAATCTTCCTCAAAGAATATAATATTTTTAATGCATAAATGGTTTGGTTGCAAAAACCTATTACGGCTCAGTCTCAGGCCGAATATGATATTTCCTTTTCTTCTGGATCAATCATTTCATCAATGTTTTGTTATCACGTTGTCACGTTAAACTATCGTCCGTAATCCGACTTTACAGACAACCAATTTTTTTTTTTTTTAGTTTTGGTCCAGTCCAAGTCAGGACAGCAGACACGTGTGTCTGGAAGAGAGAACTCAACCGATCATGAAACCCAGACGATGCTACAATTATTCTTTTTGACGTGATAACGTCTTATAAACCGAAGAACGCCGGCTGCACGCACGAAAAAGCATGACTCATTGTCACATTCCGCCTGAGGCAATCGTGCAAGAACCGGCCAACCACCGTGCGGGAAAAATCTTCTAAAATATCAAACAGGTTAAGGCGGGCTTTTTAAAAGCAGCAATTTTTAAAAAATTGATTTATTTGTCCAATTTCGTCATTTCAAATTAACAATTTTTTGACATTGATTTGATTTTTGTTTATTTCTATAACTAATTGTTCGTGATTATATTTAAAAAAATTATTTAATTTAAATTTGCAAAAAATGTAAATAATATTTGAAAATTAATAAAGTATGCAATTTTTCATCAATGTTTTCTTGTGACGTTATCACGTAAAATTATCGTCCGTAAACCGACTTTACAGGCAAACCTCCCCCTTTTTTTTTTTTTTTCATAAATACTTCTTTGTGCGCACTGGGGGGTGTAATTTCACAGCGGAAGTGCCAAGGAGTGCGCGCGCACCGAAGGCGGAAGTCCAACTTGATGAACTGTAAAGCGAATGCGCGAGTGTAGTTTCTGCCGGACGCACGAGTCAAAGTCCGTCCACACAGCGGACCGCGCGTGGCGATATTGACCTCTACGTAACTGTTCATTTCAAAATAGTTGAGCTCATTGAATTAAAAAAAAAATGAGCCTGGGATCACCGCCTAATTACATATACATAATACAATCTGACATTATAACGAAAGTGATTTCATGTCAGAATATTTTTAAATATACATATCTAAATATATTTGGTGCAGAATACATATTCTGGATAACATTAAATGATTATTAATCTACAATTCGCTGACCCTACAATTAATAATACAGACACCAATTCGATTATGAATCGAATCACAAAATCGAACTTGGTTACATGTCAAAATCACGATGTTAATAAAAAAAAATTGGTTGACTGTAAAGTGTGTTTACGGACGATAGTTTAACTTAACAACGTCATAACAAAACATTGACGAAATCGGCGCAAGCGTACAATGAGCGTAACGGGACACAGCGTAACGGAACAATGTGCGTAAAGGGACACTTTTTCGTGCGTGCAGCCGGCGTTCATCGATTTATTAGACGTTGTCACGTCAAAGAAAAAATAATTTAATCGCAGTCGTGACGCCACGTCTACGCCGCCTGCAACACATGTTCATTGTTCCTCTCGTTCCTTCTGCGCGACGCCCCCCCCCCCCCCCCCTCCGCCACCGTGCCGCGCCAATCTGCGCCCGTAACGGACGAAACGTGATTTTCGCTCGTCGTCGCGGTCGCCGGAGCTCCGCCAATCAACTTACAGCCGGCCCGAGTCGCGGGCTGGAGCGAGTGAGACGGAGAGAGAGTTGACTGGTTCCCCCCCCCCCCCCTTCCCACCCGGGTCCTGGCGAGCCACGGGCTTCAGACAGTTTGTACGAGTGTTAAGGCCCCCCGCCTCGTCAAGGGTGTGTGTGTGTTAGTGAGGCGGGATGATAAGTGCGACGCTCGATGGTATTTCTAGCGCGGTATCGCCTCTAAGCGCAAGGCTCTGAGTTGACGCGTAGTCTTGTCGTCGTCACAGGATAACTGAAATTTGAGCGGTGACCGCAACATTATATGGCCGATAAATGAAGATACAGGTGTAATGTAAGCCCCTTAAGTGCTTTTAATAATCTGTACTGGTTGTTTTACGACTAAAAATTACTCTGAAAACATGCGTTTTAGCCATTTTAACTCTTCTAGAAATACAGTTTAAAAACATGATCCAAAATTAAAAGTACTTTTCGGGCCTCAGCGAACTGTTAAATGCTTTTCGTAAACATACCCCACTCGGATATCTTGAGTAGTTTTCAAATCGCGTTGTTTTTCCTGAAGCTCTGCGGGGGGCCTTAAGGGCTCCGCCTACCTGGTCACACACACGGTGCGCAGAGCTTCAGGAAAAGCAACGCGATTTGAAAACTACTCAACACATCCGAGTGGGGGTCTGCTTCCAAAAAGCATTTAAGAGTTCGCTGAGGGCCGAAAAGTACTTTTGATTTTGGATCATGTTTTTAAACTGTATTTCTAGAAGAGTTAAAATGGCTAAAATGCATGTTTTCAGAGTACATTTTAGGCGTAAAACAAACGGTAGGGATCCTCGAAAGCACTCAAAGAACTTTCATTACACCTTTATCTTCATTTCTCGGCCATATAATGTTACGGTCACCGCTCATGTGCACTGGGAGAAGACTGCGCGCCAGTCCAGAGGAGACACCGCGCTAGAAGCACCAGCGAGCGTCGCGCTTATCATCCCGCCTCGTCGACACACATACACCCCTGACGAGGCGGGGGCCTTAACACGCATCTCTTAGCTTCACTTGCAACCAACTAACTACGTAAACAAATCTTGGAAGTCAATTTTAACCTTCTTCCAATTGCCACTTCGCGTTTTGAAACTGTGCAAGTGTATGTAATCCGGATGGCAATACAATAACTTGGTCCCATCGAATTGACATGAAGCTAGAGCCAGGAGGTGAATTCTTCAATGGCTATTAGTGAACCCTTCGAGTGTAGTGTCCTTTGGTTTGTTTTAACGAGTCACATACAGTATGTTTTATTTAATTTTTGTAAGTTTTTTAAACTATAATAATTGTTATTTAAGATGGTAATGTTTGATTCTGAAGTTCAAGTAGATATTTCATATTAACCATAATAAATATTTTAAAAATTGCTATTCAAAGGCACTAATGTCAAATTAACTTATTGTATACATGTCACTTAGCGACTCTAGCAACGGAAGACTGCGGTTCATACTCGAAGAGCGCTGTCGCACACGCGGAACTGCATGACCTCGCTTCCTGACCGGCATGGCAGTAAACTACTGCTGGTCAAATTTTCAGCTAAGGCACTACAAAACCATTTTTTCCCCCCATTATTTTCGAAATTTCACTTTCCCAACGGGTCTTTACCACAACGCCGAAATAGCATAACGCCGAATGTTAAAATTGACCACGACGCCGACAGCTATAGAAAACTGTTGTGTACAACAACGCCGAAATAACAACTGAATTAATTTGTGTGTGTTTCTTAAATGTACCTTAATGCCGAAATACCACAATCAAACCTAACCTTACCTAACCTAACCTAACCTAGCGTAATATAACCTAACCTTAATTAACCTACCCTATCTTAGCCTAGCCTAACCTAACCTAGTCTAACCTAACCTAGTCAAACCTAACCTAGTCTAACCTAACATAACCTTTGTGGCAGTCCTGCAATGACATTTCTGGGCGTTAGTGTATTTCGGCGTTGTGGTACACAGCAGTTTTCTAGCTGTCGGCGTTGTGGTCAATTTGGCAATTCGGCGTTGTGGTATTTCGGCGATGTGGTGCGTCCCCTTTCCCAACCAAAAATCCGTGAACAAATTCCCAAATTCCGTAAATTGCCGTAACTATTTTGGTAGGATGGTAAGACTGTGAGTTCTCGGGAGACTTCATCTACCAGTAGGCACCACACTCGTTCCCTAGCAGCGAGCAAGGACTCTGTGTGTCGTCCCGAGTGTTCGTGCAACCCCCTCCCCCCTCTTCAAGGTCACGAGTGGTTAGGCCACTCCGTCCACGGCCCGCGCTCACGCGAGCAGAAATGTCGTTACAGCTTGGTTCGAGCAAGAGGAGAAGGGGGTGGGGGTGGGGGGTGAATGAGCGAGTTTTGCCCCGGGAACGGGCAAATTCGATAAAACAAAAATTTGTGTGTGTGGGAGTGGGGATGGGTAAGGAAAAGGAAAAAAAAGGAAAAAAAAATCCGGAGGAACATGTCTCTGCAGACGCGAGGCGTGGAGATATCAACAGCTCGAAGAGAAAAAGCTGAGAGGGGTAGCTTAATTGTTGCCCCTTGGAAGGGCAGCCCTTCAGGATTTTTCTGACAGTGGTTAGTTTGTAAAGCGACTGGAAGGGCAGCCCTTTCAGCATCTTAAAATGTGTCTATTTTCGTAATTTTATAATCCTGAATTGTTGCCCCTTGGAAGGGCAGCCCATCCAGATTTTTCTGGCAGTGGTGTTTTTGAAAGGTTGTCTGAATTGTGCCCCTGGATGGGCAGCCCTTCAAGATTTTTCTGACAGTGGTTAGTTTAGGTTAGGTTAGGTTAGGTTATATTAGGTTAGGTTAGGTCACTTTACAAACTAACCACTGTCAGAAATTTCCTGAAGGGCTGCCCTTCCAAGGGGCAGCATTTCAGTCGCCCCGGCTGAGAGACTCGATGTTGCAAAGTTCGCTGACCTTCGGGTGAAGGGCTTGTCGCGCTCACTCAGGCCTCGCTACTGCGGCCGTTGGCTTATCATGCCCCCCCCCCCCCCCCTCCTCCCGTGAGACCAGAAGTCTTTACTTTAGTCTCCAGTTTTGAGTACTTTTATTGACGTGATAACGTCTTATAAATCGATGAACGCCGGCTGCACGCACGAAAAAGCATGACTCATTGTCACGTTCCACCTGAGCCAGAGCGTGCAACAACCGGCCAACCACCGTGCGAGAAAATCTTCTATAATATCAAACAGGTTAAGGCGGGCTTTCTAAAAGCAGCAATTTAAAAAGTTTTCATTTATTTGTCCAATTTCGTCATTTCAAATTAACAATTTATTGACATTGATTTGATTTCAGTTTATTTCTACAACTAATTGTTCGTGATTATATTGGAACAAATTATTTAAATTAGATTTGCAGAAACTGCAAATAATATTTGAAAATTAAAAAGTATGTAATTTTTCATCAATGTATTCTAATGACGTTATCACGTAAAATTATCGTCCGTAAACCGACTTTACAGACAACCCTGTTTTTTATAGCTGTTTGAAGTTGATTTAAACAATTCAATAAAAACTTTGGTGGTCTCTAAAACTTGCATACATGTTGACAATTTTCAAATTTACTAAAAACCTACAAAATTGAGGCCATAACACTACTAGTTATACAAGACCAACAGCTACATGTTCAGTGTAACAAAATCACTATGAACCATCAGTCCATGCAACAAACTCATAAGGAAACTGCCACATCTTACAATAATTTAGGGACAAAATATCACAAATCTGCAAAACAACTAACTAACTAATGCCCCGCTAAAAACCCACAAGTCAAAGAAGTTTTTTTTTTATTCATTCTCATGCCGCTGAATTTGATTATTGGCTTTAAGAAGGAGCGTACGCACAATTTCATTTCAGGGTGGGGGGAATGCGGGGATATAACCGCTGTTCCTGCTGTTAGCTTAGAATTCTTTCCATATGTTGGTGGGAATGATATATTTTTATATTTCAGTGGGCTACATCCCACATACCTCCTCCCTAGCGAACACCCTTGGCTTTAGGGAGATCAATTTTCGAAACTTAAACGTTTTTTTTTTTTTTTTTTTTTTTTTTTAATGTTTTAGTGTTTACTGGATGAATGTGTTCCTAAATTTTATTTTAAATTTTATATCATTTTTCAAAAAACCAAAAAGTGCGTTTTTTAAACGTTTGCAAGCGTTGAATTAAAAAAAAGTAAGCATTAACTATAAAACACGAAACTACATGACAATAATTATGTGCTCTGTTGCAAAGAAAATTTCCGCCTAAAACCTCATTGTTTCTTGATCGATTTCAAAAGTTATCGCTAGAGGGTCCTACCGTTTCGAGCTACATTTGACTATCAGACTGGACTTCAAACACCTCTAAGGTTATTACCGTTTATACGATTGGACCGTCAGTAATAGTAGACGCCTCGTACACACATCTGGGCTATTGGGAAACAATTCGTCAATGAACAGCTGACTAGTTACCGAATATGCACACGCACGTGAAGACTCCTGCAAAAATAATTGCAACATGAAATGTTAAGTTGTCCATTTATCGCCAGAGAGCTTCACGCGTGTGTCGCAAGGGCGAAGATGCGCCCGGTGAAAGCCTGCAAGTCGACCTTACAATCATCCTCCCCAGCGAGAGGTCGCTGGGGACCAACTCCAGAGGTGTGACCGTTCAGACTTCTCAAGTGATGCTTATGGCGGTATTCCATGACGTTCGAGTATGGTAGCGAATAAGCACTATATTTTTGGGACACAACCTTAACCTGTCTCGCTGGCCGTATTCCAGAACGAGTCCAAACTGAATACCAGTAAGGGATCAGATCGGCAGCAGTTTTTAATACACGTTACCCTGTGCGAGGCTAGAAACGTGGAAACTTTGTACGAAGAGAAAGTCACCTGAACCATGAAGTACCCTTTTTTTGTTTGAGGTGCTTTGTCCGTTGATACGTCCTTGAATTGTCTGTGATTTCTAACAGTGTGAATTTGACAGCTCATCAAGTTGCTTGAGATAGACTGCAGAAGCAGCACTGTAAAGTGCTTGTGTTTCAGGCTTCAGCCTGAAGGAATGGTGAGATCTGCTCCAGTCTCGCCTGCTAAGTTGTGTCTCCTACTTTCTCTGTCTTGCAGGTTTATTGCACTCGTCCAAGGAGACGGGTCGTCTCCTGAAAACTAACCGCACGTCTCCCAATGCTGCTTTCACGTGGCCTAACAAAAGTAAGTGTGTGCCTCTCTTGTTGTCCACCCCGTTGTTGTCTGCATGAGTGTTCTTGACTCTTCTGTGTTTGGTGTCGTCTTCCTTGTAGTCGTTCCCCCAAACTTTTGGTGTGTTTCTCCTTGTAGTTGTTACCCGGATTCCTGTTTGTCTTCTTCGTTGTAGCCTGTAGTTATTACTAACGTAGAGCAAACTTTACATCATATGTCCTGACGTTTTGGCCATTTTTTCATGCAGTTACTGTCCATATATAGTACCAGCCACAAGTTTTGAGTTTTGTTCCTTGTTTTTACTGGCACAAATATTGGTGTCGTATTTATTTTGAATCTATTGCGAAAACTCTTAGCCAACATCTTAGTTTATCCTTTCTTGGAGTAATGCCCAAACTCGTAAGAGTTTTATTGCATGTATTTAGTACCGATAACGTCGGTACTGACTTTCTTGCAGAGTTACCCACCGACACGTGATGTATTACCCCCTCGTATACTCGACTTCTTATTCACTTCTTCCTTGTAACTACAACCGCATTCTTAAGGTCTTTTGTAGTTTAGATACTGCTTGAATTTTGGTTGTTTTCTTGCAGTTATTGACAAAAATCTTGGTTTTCTCCGTTGTATATTTACTGCCAAAATCATTTAATGTGTTTTTCTAACTTGCAGTTGTTGCCTAAACTCTTGGCAGAGTCTGTATTACACATAATGTCTTCTACTGGTGACTTTCGTCCAAAAAAAAATCCACCAAAATTCAGGGCGTATTTTTCTTTTGACTTACTGTTTGAAATATTGATGTGTTACCCCTTATGTTTATCGTCCAAAATTTTGGAGTATATTCCTATAGACCAGCTAATCTTATATGAATAATTTACCCATTGAATTGTTTCACTTCAGCTGCTGTGAAGTCATCGCAACGTTTTATATTTAGCATAAGAAGCAGGAAAATAATCGTGAAAATTTTTCGCAGGAAAAATTTCATCTCGACGTTAACTGGTTCAACCAGTAACATGACAGTCGCTGTAACTACAGTTATTAAATCCTCTGGCAAATGGGTTAAGCTCGCCAACACGCTGTTAAGTGGCAGTTTGTGGAGCGGCTGGCTTCCATTGGTCCTGATGGGGTGTAATTGTCATCGTGTGCTAGGCGGCTCGGGAGTGCGAGTGACCACTGTGACGTCATCCCAGCTGCCTGTCACTGCAAGCGAGAGACGCTACTGCCCGCCGCATGTTTCGTAGGGGGACGCACCACAACGCCGAAATACCACAACGCCGAACGTACAATAACGCCGAAAACCATAACGCCGAATGCCAAATTGACTACAACGCCGACAGCTAGAAAACTGCTGTGTACCACAACGCCGAATTACCACAACGCCGAAATACATTAACGCCGAAAAATGTCATTGCAGGACTGCCACAAAGATTAGGTTAGGTAAGGTTAGGCTAGGTTAAGTTAGGCTAGGCTAGGTTAGGCTAGCCTAGGTTAGGTCAGGTTGTGGTATTTCGGCGTTAAGATAAATTTAAGAAACACACATTCATTCAGTTGTTTTCCATTTTGCTCCTGTGGCCCCCCCTCCCCGCAGCAACATTTTTCGGCGTTACTGTATTTCGGCGTTGTGGTACACAGCAGTTTTCTAGCTGTCTGCGTTGCGGTGAAATTGGCATTCGGCGTTATGGTTTTCGGCGTTATTGTACATTCGTCATTGTGGTATTTCGGCGTTGTGGTAATTCGGCGTTGTGGTATTTCGGCGTTGTGGTAACGACCCGTCTCGTAGCAATGACGGTTGGCGCCCCATTGTTCGAAATAATTCTAGAAGTTAGCTTCCAATTTTTTATTTGTTTTGGCGGAATAAATAACGTTTTTACTAATCAGAGAAATTAATTTTGGAAAATTGTGACCAAAAATTTATATGTAACACTACAAGTATTCTGCTGTAGTTTTACAAACAATTTATATGACTATGCAGTGTTTTAAATATGTGCGTATTTTGGGTTCTACGCCGGTGTTAATAAAAACAAATACTCTAAACTTACAGTAAAATCACAAAAGTAGGCTATCTTTTAAAAACCTTTCAATGCAAGTAAATTATTATATCCGGACAAGTTTTAAGTGGAGGGAAAAAACTATATTTAAGTTAATCGGAGAGTCGAGATTTATCAGTATCGTTTACAAAACTTATATATCTCATGATTTTCATAAGTTTGCTGATTTTCCAGTATTACTGCAGCCTGTTCTTATTTATCTTTACAGCTGCTACCGTGTGTGCATGTTAACTTGTGAAATTGCAGAAGTTTGTGCTATATTAAATGATATTTTAAGATAATTTCAATACTATATGATGGTGATAGTATTTTGTGATTTCGTTTTTTGTAAATTGTCACTTGTTTACCTTGCAGTTAAACAGTTTATTTTTTTTACAAGCTGTTATTCGGAAAAGCGTTGCCAAATTTTTTTCTGTAAAATAACGTAATATTTTTTTACATTTTACAATACGTTACCGTCAAACTTACAAGATTATGGGAGTTTATCATAAGGGAGTAATTTTGGTAGTACTTTTTAGTTCATATTAACAGCCAAATTTCGTAAAATATCACTATTCATCAAAAAATAATTTGTAAACTATATTTTTTAGGGATTTGTAAAAGTACAATATTCTTCTACCGAGTGCGATTATACTGCTGCTTAAATTATAAGTTATAAGTTAAACAAGAAAAGGGTGGTTTCTGAAATTGTTCTATAATCAGGATAATAAAAAATAATAATTTGTGTAAAAACTTAAATAAATAATATAATACATTATAGCTATTATGACGCTACGTCTTTTTTTAATAACCTAGTTTTAATAAATTTTTTTTAAGTGCTGAAGCCAACAGGTGGTTATTTATTAATCTCTAAACTTCATAGTTGGCAACACACACACAAAAAAAATACTAACAGATATTACAGACTAATTTATGTCACGTAAAAGTTTTGTTTGGAAAACATACAGACTTGGTTATCCGTGGGTAGAGACCGGAAAAATTCGCGGGTTCATTTCACGATATGCTAGAATCCAAACAACTGTATATTTATATTGCTTCTGTGATTTACTCACAATTTATCTAAAGGACTCTGAGCCAATTAAAAAACCTTCAACCAAAAGAGTATCGAATCGCAAGCTTCCGAGTTGACAGGTGTCACGAGTCAATAAGCCAATGAGCAGGTGGCATTAATCCGAGTGTGTAGAGGGTTGTGGAGTCTATCCTAGAGGTCATCGAAATCGCGAATTTTTCCAGTCTCTATCCGTGGGTTCGAGGTGTATCTGCGTGTCTCAGGCACTGTAGCCGGGACGCCAGAGCGGTGTCTCAGACCCAGGTCCAGGGTTCGAGTCTTGGGCGGCTCTCCTTAGAGTCCAGAGCTGGTTGTTGATGTCATCTCGCCCCTTCGTATGGCGGAAGGCAACAGCGCGCCAAAGCGGCAGTGGCGTAGCCAGGATTTGTGTATGGGTGGTGTTAAGAAGCATGCCCCCCCCCCCGTATTAAAGCGGGTGGTGGGGGGTTCCTCCCGCGGGAAAATTTGGATTTTAAGGTGTAAAATAGTGCTATTTTAGCAGTTTTCAGTACTTAAACTTAAATATTGTAATGGTAAAAATTTTATTAATATGAAATTTGTTTGAGTGATAAATAAGAAATTAATTAAAGATTTTGTGCTAAGGGGGGGGGGGTTTGGACACCTAACCCCCCCCCCCCTGGCTACGCCCCTGCAAGGCGGGATCACTCTGGGGTCGCGACTCGCAGTGAGCAATACACAGAAAAAAATTGTTTCCCAACGATTCACAAAACAATTGTTTGTAGATGAGTTACTGTGATCGAGGCGCTGTTGCGGTCGGGGCTCGAACCCACGCCACGCCGAGCGCGGTCACGACAGGACGACAGAATTGTGTCCCCTCGGAGAGGGCACCTTTCATGCTTTCGGTGGCGGTAGTGCAGCTGGGTAGAAACTGGAAATGTACCTACCTTTTCCGATCTCTTAAAATGTTTCGGTTTTAAAGCAAATATGCACTGGAAATGTATCATTTGATTTCAGTATTTTTAATGTAGCTCTAGTAACCCAACCGTCCATAATATTTTTAGGTATTTTTTATTTTATTTACATTGCTTATGATCTTAACCTATGAATCATTACTTACGTCATGATTCAAAACTTATTAAAATGAAATGTAAAAAAAAAATATCTCTTAATTCTTAAGTTATGACTTTGATTGGACTGTGAAAGAATTTTTTTTGTAATAATCCAGTTAAAATTCTGTATTTTTTTAAACAAATTTTCTCATGAACAACACAGTTCATTTATTATCTTCAAGTTCATCACAAGCATGGGGATTACTGTACAAATAAATAATTACTTCTATAGATTCCACAGCAATTTATTGCAAATTTTACCCTGGCATTCTTGGCAACTAGTTTACAAAGAATTTGTTCGCAATGATTTGTGCGTGACCTATGCCTGAGTCCTGGTTAGTATTGCTGTACAGTTATGCCCTTAGCTACGAAACCGCCAATACCAAATTAAGAAACGTAAAAACTCAAGAAGTTCATGACTCAATGAATTAAATAAATTGAAGTATAACTGTTTATAAATTACGCAAGACACAAAACCACAACTTCTTATATTTTGACTTTGCTTTTCCGCGTTATATTTTTTTAAGTGAAGCAGTCCGGAAGTTTTAAAAACAGAGATAGGCTACGATTTAATTTTAATTAAATGCATCGTATTTTTACTTACCATAATTTCGCACATTGTAAACAAGTGACACATTTGTATCCAATTATTGAGATTTTCAAACCTTTTTTATGGCAAACTTGACATAGGTGGTCATTTCTTAGTAAAGATGATTATTTAACATATTTTCTTACACATCAATACCCAATAAGGCACTACACTCTCCTCGATAGCTGTATTTTTATTTATACTATTAAAAATGTGGACTTTTTTCAAATCAATGTAAGTCATCCTCCCGATTAGGCTACAAAGACATTTCGTTGATATGTCATGCCTTTGCAGGCATAAGTAACACAGTACTGAGCTATTTATAAAATAATCTGTCCCATACGCTTAAAAAATCAGGGATGTGGCCACCATAAACCTTTTTTGTTGAAACGTACCCAAACAAATATTCTTTGTTGGAAAAAAAATGGCTAATTAAGTGATGAGAGCAATATTTTTTCGGTCGCAAATACGTGGTTTCGTCGAAGCTACAGAATTATTTTGGTGGCGACACAACATACTCGGTGTGCCCATACTGACGAAAATACTGAGTGGCGGTCGCAAACCTGTTTACAGCGTACTCTAGTGATATAACACACACAGGTCTCTCTCAGCGTGCCTGAAACATAGACAAAACTGCTCGCTGAACATAAAACTGTTTAAAATTACTACGCATCACTGGAATTTAGTAGGAACACTTTTGGAATTGATCCATTTTGTATCTGTATTGGAGAGGTTGTAACAGTTTCTTCAGCGAAAGTACTCTAAATTCTAATAATTTTAACAGTTTTTAATTTTATTTAACTTAATTTGTTGGGCACAAGCTACATACACCATTGCTGGTCTTTTATTTTGGTTGTCATAGAAAAATCCAAATGACATCAACTGATACTGTCTCAAATTTTTTTTTTTTTTTTTTTGCTCATTCCTGAAGCCTTTTCTATGGCAACCAACATAAACCAGCAGTGGCGTATGTCAAAACAAATTCTTCCTCGTTGCAATAGTCATTCATGCGGAGAGTGTGGATCGCCGAGGATCCAAGATGGCGGACCCGAGTCCTGCGGCAGAACCGACTGCAGCGCACTACTCACGCGGTCGGAGCGCGGATTGTTCCAGAAGACCTGCAGGTGCAGCTGGAGGAGGACGAGAAGGGCTACGAGGCGCTGGTGGTGCCGGACGCCGCCCCCGGGGGCCTGGACGCCGCCGCCGCCGCCCCCGCCGCCCCCGACGGCCGCGAGACGTGGGGCCGCAACGCCGACTTCCTGCTGTCCATCATCGGCTTCGCCGTCGACCTGGCCAACGTGTGGCGCTTCCCCTACCTCTGCTACCGCAACGGCGGAGGTGAGACGGAGCTTCGGTCCCCGCGCCGCCAGGTCGCAGCACGGCGCGCGCGCCATCTTGGTTCCCTGCGGAACACGGGAAGCCCACGATTCACTCGTCCTTCTGGACATACCCGAATACTCACGTTGGCAAGCCTTCTTTCAACAGTCAAGAGAGCCAAACCCGAAGTTCCCCGAAGTTAATGCTCGCTTTTTTTTCCGTACCACAACAGGTGTATTTATTTGGGGGAAACCGTTTACCTATACATGATTTCACAGTATCTTTAATGTAGCTATCCTAACCAAATCAACCGTCCACGATGTTTTAAAGTATTTATAATGTAGCTAACCTAACCTAGTTGACCATTAGTACCCTTTTATCAACACCGCCATATTTATTTACAATGAACCAAAAAAAAAACTGAAGATGCACGATCGGGCATTTGGCTCTCTCGTCTGTGAAAAGAGAGCTTCCCGTGGATAACTTAGCAGCTTCCATTCCACGGCTCGGCGGAGCAGAGAAGCTGCCGCGGACCACTAGGTCCAAGTTCCCAACTCTCGCAACAGCCCAACTCGTGTTACCAGACCACACGCTTTATCCTGTATCTATACCTGTACGGGTTAGGACCAAGGTTTTGCCTGTGTGCATGCAGGCCACGGCTAGCCAATCAGCAAAGCACATATTCCACATGGCCCCCTCCCGGCACGACTAATACCCAGCATGACTGGACGTACAGCCTATAGATGTGTACTTCCCTACGAGGTCAAGGGAAAAATACCTGCAGCTAGACACTTGCTGAAGTCAACATTTTGTTACCTTTGCCTCAGTTACAGACGCCTACGTGGAAAAAAAAAGTTTTCCCTCCAGATGGCTATACGTGGAAGTTTGTTTAATTGATATAAAAATATATTAACTTAAAACAGCTTTAAAATATAGATTATTTATATATCAGTGATGCATCCAGAAGGAAGTTTGTAATAAAAACTTACAAATTATAAAAATGCGTTTTTTTTTTAAGAAAATAAATTTTGAGGAAACTATTAGTTTTTAACACAGCCCCCCCCCCCCCCACCCCTTCCCGAGCTTCTGGATACGCCACTGATCGCATGAGTCTGTTCCTGCTCCTGAGTCTGTTCCTGCTCCTGAGTCTGTTCCTGCTCAAGAGTCTGTTCCTGCTCAAGAGTCTGTTCCTGCTCCAGAGTCTGTTCCTGCTCAAGAGTCTGTTCCTGCTCAAGAGTCTGTTCCTGCTCAAGAGTCTGTTCCTGCTCAAGAGTCTGTTCCTGCTCCTGAGTCTGTTCCTGCTCCAGAGTCTGTTCCTGCTCAAGAGTCTGTTCCTGCTCAAGAGTCTGTTCCTGCTCAAGAGTCTGTTCCTGCTCAAGAGTCTGTTCCTGCTCCAGAGTCTGTTCCTGCTCAAGAGTCTGTTCCTGCTCCTGAGTCTGTTCCTGCTCAAGAGTCTGTTCCTGCTACAGAGTCTGTTTCTGCTCCAGAGTCTGTTCCTGCTACAGAGTCTGTTTCTGCTCCAGAGTCTGTTCCTGCTCAAGAGTCTGTTCCTGCTCAAGAGTCTGTTCCTGCTCAAGAGTCTGTTCCTGCTCAAGAGTCTGTTCCTGCTCCTGAGTCTGTTCCTGCTCAAGAGTCTGTTCCTGCTCAAGAGTCTGTTCCTGCTCAAGAGTCTGTTCCTGCTCCTGAGTCTGTTCCTGCTCAAGAGTCTGTTCCTGCTCAAGAGTCTGTTCCTGCTCCAGAGTCTGTTCCTGCTCAAGAGTCTGTTCCTGCTCCAGAGTCTGTTCCTGCTCAAGAGTCTGTTCCTGCTCCTGAGTCTGTTCCTGCTCCAGAGTCTGTTCCTGCTACAGAGTCTGTTCCTGCTCCAGAGTCTGTTCCTGCTACAGAGTCTGTTCCTGCTACATAGTCTGTTCCTGCTACAGAGTCTGTTCCTGCTCCAGAGTCTGTTCCTGCTCCAGAGTCTGTTCCTGCTACAGAGTCTGTTCCTGCTACAGAGTCTGTTCCTGCTCCAGAGTCTGTTCCTGCTCCAGAGTCTGTTCCTGCTCCAGAGTCTGTTCCTGCTCCAGAGTCTGTTCCTGCTCCTGAGTCTGTTTCTGCTCAAGAGTCTGTTCCTGCTACAGAGTCTGTTCCTGCTCCAGAGTCTGTTCCTGCTACAGAGTCTGTTCCTGCTCCAGAGTCTGTTCCTGCTCCAGAGTCTGTTCCTGCTACAGAGTCTGTTCCTGCTACAGAGTCTGTTCCTGCTACAGAGTCTGTTCCTGCTACAGAGTCTGTTCCTGCTACAGAGTCTGTTCCTGCTCCAGAGTCTGTTCCTGCTACAGAGTCTGTTCCTGCTCCAGAGTCTGTTCCTGCTACAGAGTCTTTCCTGCTACAGAGTCTGTTCCTGCTCCAGAGTCTGTTCCTGCTCCAGAGTCTGTTCCTGCTACAGTGTCTGTTCCTGCTCCAGAGTCTGTTCCTGCTACAGAGTCTGTTCCTGCTACAGAGTCTGTTCCTGCTACAGAGTCTGTTCCTGCTCCAGAGTCTGTTCCTGCTCCAGAGTCTGTTCCTGCTACAGAGTCTGTTCCTGCTACAGAGTCTGTTCCTGCTACAGAGTCTGTTCCTGCTACAGAGTCTGTTCCTGCTACAGAGTCTGTTCCTGCTACAGAGTCTGTTCCTGCTACATAGTCTGTTCCTGCTCCAGAGTCTGTTCCTGCTCCAGAGTCTGTTCCTGCTACAGAGTCTGTTCCTGCTCCAGAGTCTGTTCCTGCTACAGAGTCTGTTCCTGCTCCAGAGTCTGTTCCTGCTACAGAGTCTGTTCCTGCTACATAGTCTGTTCCTGCTCCTGAGTCTGTTCCTGCTCAAGAGTCTGTTCCTGCTACAGAGTCTGTTCCTGCTCCAGAGTCTGTTCCTGCTACAGAGTCTGTTCCTGCTCCAGAGTCTGTTCCTGCTACAGAGTCTGTTCCTGCTCAAGAGTCTGTTCCTGCTCAAGAGTCTGTTCCTGCTACAGAGTCTGTTCCTGCTACAGAGTCTGTTCCTGCTCCTGAGTCTGTTCCTGCTCCTGAGTCTGTTCCTGCTCCAGAGTCTGTTCCTGCTACAGAGTCTGTTTCTGCTACAGAGTCTGTTCCTGCTCCAGAGTCTGTTCCTGCTACAGAGTCTGTTCCTGCTCCTGAGTCTGTTCCTGCTCCAGAGTCTGTTCCTGCTCCAGAGTCTGTTCCTGCTCCAGATTCTGTTCCTGCTCCAGAGTCTGTTCCTGCTCCAGAGTCTGTTCCTGCTCCAGAGTCTGTTCCTGCTACAGAGTCTGTTCCTGCTCCAGAGTCTGTTCCTGCTCCAGAGTCTGTTCCTGCTCCAGAGTCTGTTCCTGCTACAGAGTCTGTTCCTGCTCCAGAGTCTGTTCCTGCTACAGAGTCTGTTCCTGCTCCAGAGTCTGTTCCTGCTACAGAGTCTGTTCCTGCTACAGAGTCTGTTCCTGCTCCAGAGTCTGTTCCTGCTCAAGAGTCTGTTCCTGCTCCAGAGTCTGTTCCTGCTCCAGAGTCTGTTCCTGCTCCAGAGTCTGTTCCTGCTCCAGAGTCTGTTCCTGCTACAGAGTCTGTTCCTGCTCCAGAGTCTGTTCCTGCTACAGAGTCTGTTCCTGCTCCAGAGTCTGTTCCTGCTACAGAGTCTGTTCCTGCTACAGAGTCTGTTCCTGCTCCAGAGTCTGTTCCTGCTCCAGAGTCTTTTCCTGCTCCAGAATCTGTTCCTGCTCCAGAGTCTGTTCCTGCTCCAGAGTCTGTTCCTGCTACAGAGTCTTATCCTGCTCCAGAGTCTGTTCCTGCTACAGAGTCTGTTCCTGCTCCAGAGTCTGTTCCTGCTACAGAGTCTGTTCCTGCTACAGAGTCTGTTCCTGATCCAGAGTCTGTTCCTGCTCCAGAGTCTGTTCCTGCTCCAGAGTCTGAGTCCCACCTCTCTCTCTGTGCCAGGTGCGTTCCTAATTCCGTACACGTTGATGCTGGTGTTCGGAGCCGTTCCTCTGTTCTACATGGAGCTCATTCTCGGCCAGTACAACCGGCAGGGGCCTATCAGCGTCTGGAGGATATGTCCCCTGTTCAAAGGTGAGCGGCGCGGTCTGCAAGTTCGCTGTTGGACGTCGCTATGGGAGCGTCTCCCATTTCAGGTCAACATTTCATATTTACAGTAATTACAGATCAACTTGTAGACTTTTTCAATTGTTTAACTTTCACGAAATTAAAAAATATATATACAGCGCATTCCTTTTTGCTAATTAGCTGCCAAAGTTACATTTTTAACATTCTTTGGGTTGTACAAATAAGGATAATTTAATTTATTTCGGAACTGAAACTTTTTAGGTTTCACTGCAATGCCACTGGCTACTTCATGATATGGTTTGCATGTCTATAACAAAAACTCATTTCATGTTTCTTGGCTGTCGAAATCGTAACAAATTTGAGAAATTTTTAATGCCAGGTAAAATTAATTCATATTTTCTGAAAGAAAAAAAAAGAGAATGAGACTTTAAGAAAAATACCAAGGGATGTAATGTTCGCAGGCTTTCACGGCCATTGTCTGAAGTATCTTGGCTTCTGGGTTGTAGCCGCGTCCTTGTCGGATATTTCACCGACGTTTTGGTCGGCATTGCAGTCGCCATCATCAGGGAGCAGTTTCCCCCTGATTATGGCGACTGCAATGTCAACCGAAACGTCGGTAAACTATCCGCCGAGGAACCGGCTAAAACCCAGAAGCCAAGCTTCTTACCAAGGGATGTTATTAACATTTCAATGCACCGTTGAGTTGATAAAATAAAGTTTCCCTTTGGCTTTGCGAACTCTGATTTGGCGCCGTCCATCTGTGAAGATGATACTTTTTAAAAATAAAAAAATATTTTTCGACCCTTGAAATGTCATTAAGTACCCTAGATATGTATCGCCTGATGCACATTTCGATTCTATGCAAAATGCATAAAAAACACTTTGTTCAAACAATACAATTTTTTTAAGGGAAAACTTCTATTTTCATGTAAGTCGTCATCGACATGGCCACGTGACGTGAATGTTTATGTATGTGTGTGTGTATATATATATATCGGATCCAGGATTTTGGTTTGGAAGGGTCTTGACCCAGCTGAGGGTATGCTTTATCAAGGCAAACACTAAAACAATAGTGGACCCAGATGCTTTTGGAGGGGGCTTGAGCCCCTTAGCCCCCCCTCTGGATCCGCTACTGTTTATATATATATATACTCAGTGGTGCGCGCGCAGCCAGCACGTGTCTCCAGTCCCTGTGCACCAGTGCTGTGCACCAGTGCTGTGCACCAGTGCTGTGCACATGTGAATGGCATGTGTCGGCACGGGAGTGCCGTGGTCGCCGGACCATGGGCGTCGCAAGGATATATATATTTTTTTTTGGGGGGGGGGGAGGGGGACTTCAATTGATTTAGTTGTTGAGGAATATCCATCCCCTGGGGGAAAAAAAAGCGAGGGTGTTCGGGGGGGGGGGGGGGGTCCATCCACGGTACAATTTCGGGTTAGAAGGTGCAAAAAGGTGTTTTTTTTAGGCATTTTTCTTTCCTAAAAATATTCTAATTATAATTGGTTGCAATATATAATTTTTTAAAAATATATATTTTTGTCAGAGAACAAATTGGTTAAAATCACAGTTAACATATTTGCTGGTGCTATATCCACACAAAATCATTATTTAAACGTAAGGAGAAACTGCGAAAGTACGAAACTCAGGGGCGTAGCCGGGGGGGGGGGGGGGGTTAGGGGTTCAACCCCCCCCCCCCCTTTGCACCAAATCTTTAATTAATTTCTTATTCATCACTGAAACAAATCTCATATTAAAACTAATAAAATTTTTACCATTACAATATTTAAATTTAAGTACCGAAAACTGCTAAAATAGCACTTTTTTACACCTTAAAATTCAAATTTTCCCGGGGGGGAAACACCCTCCCATACACAAATCCTGGCTACGCCACTGACGAAACTAAATATGTTTTTGGAGGGGGACGAAATTGAAGAGTGTTAATATTGGGGGGACGTATCCCCCGGTTGCGACGCCCGTGGCCGGACGGGCGGGAGACGGGTGAAGGGAGGGGTGCAGGTCGCTGACCCTCGCAGGGGTGGGCTTCTGCGCCGTGCTGGTCGCCTTCTACGTGTCCTTCTACTACAACGTCATCATCGGCTGGGCGCTGTACTTCCTGGTGGCCAGCGCCGCGCCGGAGCTGCCCTGGCTGCACTGCAACAACTCCTGGAACACCGAGTGGTGCTGGGAGGCGAGCCCCGCTACCACCAACACCACCAGTACCACCAACACCACCGCCGGCCGCAACACACACTCGCCCGCCTCCGAGTACTTCCAGTGAGTGCTCGCACATCCCGGCTCCCGGCTGCCCGCAGTACCGTTCTCTCACTTGAACACGTCCATGCTGGGCAGGGGGTCGTCCGTCAAGTCGGTTCACGGACGACAATTTCACGTGACAACGTCATAAGAAAAACATTGACGAAAATTATGCATACTTTTTTTTTAACTTTCAAACATTATTTACAGTTTTTTTGACGTTACAACGTCTAATAAAACGACGAAAGCCGGCTGCACGCACGAAAAAAGGATGACTCGTTGTCCCGTTACACACATTGTCCCGTTACGCACATTGTCCCGTTACGCACATTGTCCCGTTACGCACATTGTCCCGTTACGCACATTGTCCCGTTACGCACATTGTCCCGTTACGCTCATTGCACGCTTGCGCCGCATCTGTCTCTCTTCCACTCGATTGGAACAACCATCGATTTGAATTTTTCGAGGCACATTAAACTTGTGAAACACTCCCGTTCGTTTCCTACTTTTCCTGTCATCGTCCTATCCTTAACGGAATAACACAGATCGGAAGAAGTTAAATAGCAAACATGTGTAAAAGTTATAGTTAAAATATTCCCTTAGTTAAAGTATAAATAAGTTAAATATTTGAATTAATGAGTGCAAATAAAAGCAAATTTATCAATTAAATTGTAGATTTCATTTCACTCCTTCTTTGTATCCATACAAAATAGTGATAATTCAATTAAAATGATTCAATTTTATTCATAAAAGTATGCAATCATTTCATCAATGTTTTGTTATGACGTCACGTTAAACTATCGACCGTAAAGCGACTTTACAGGTAACCAATTTTTTTTTTTTGCAAAATTTAATTTAAATAATTTGTTTAAATATAATCACGAACAATTAAGTTAAAAATTACCGCCTTAACTTGTTTGATATTACAGAAGATTTTTTTTCTAGCACGGTGGTTTGGCCGGTTCTTGCACGCTCTGGCTCTGGCGGAACGTGACAATGAGTCGTGCTTTTTCCGTGCGTGCAGCCGACGTGCATCGATTTATAAGACGTTATCACGCCCCAAAAAAAAAAACGAATGATAACAAAATCGGGGAATACAGCTACGTATCTATCATCTCCATCCAAAATTTTTATCACACCACCGGATAGCTAAAGGATCAAATAATTCGTCTCGCTAAGTGAGGACTGTGACGCATCGCGTGCGGTGGAGGGGGAAAGCACCGCCATTTTGAAGTCATTTTGCTTGCGTTTCGAGATTTCCATTTGGTGTAACTTTTGGCTCGGAGAAGCTACAACGTTCGTTTGAGTTACAATCGTCGGCTCTCATCAAAATCTATCGATTGCATGTATAAAACGTTATTGTAAAATAGTTACAGTGAATATATATGGTGTTAAAATAAAAAATATATACGTAATCAAAAGTATATCATGTCGGCCTATACGCGCCGAAAAGGCAAATCCAAATAGAGATCGTATACGTACACGTATTCACGTAGGGCCTATAATACACGTCCGTGTCCATGACACAGTCCCTCCTCGTTTTTTTTTTTTTGAGCTGAAAGGATGAATGAACATGTACCTAAATTTTATAATCATGTTAAAAAATTAGGAACACAGGTAAAACAATTCCTGATTGTATAGTTTTTTACACAGCTGTTATATGGCTCGAATGTAATTCGAAGGAAAAAATAAATATTCACACAGCTTGTGCATAAAAGTTTGAGTAAAATGGTGTATAGAAATACATATGTCACCGTTGAAAAACTCCCACGAAAAGCATTTCCGCACATTTATTCTGACGGATGTCTCTCGCGTGGCGTGTTCTTCAGCCGGCCTGAAACATTTTTAAACTCATATCATAACACTAAGAATATGTTTGTATAATAATTTTAGGTCAAACCGTAATATTACTTTAAAAAATCTTAAATTATTTGAGTTAATTCAACACTATTATTAAATTTAAAAAATTACGAGTCTTGAACTATGTCCCATGAGTAGAGACCTGCAAAATTCGCGGATTCATTGACCTCTAGGATAGACTCCACAGTTCTTTAAATACTCGCGGAAATGACACCTGTTCATTGGCTAATGACGCGTGAGACGTCTCAACTAGGCTGTCCGTAATTCGGCACTTTCTTGGTTTAATGTTTCCCATTGGCTCACAGTTCCCCGGATAAAATGTGGGCCAATCGCAGAAGCGGTACGAAGGTATAGTTGTTTTGATGCTAGCCTATCGCGAAATGAATCCGCGAATTTTGCATGTCTCTACCCATGAGGTAACGAAGCACGCACTCTACCACCTTTTTTACCTTGCAGGTATATATTTTATTAGCCCTAACTTAGCATTAGGTGATAAGTAATAAAGTTTTAGACTTAGTATTACAACAAAATAACTGTTCATTAGAAAAAAAATTATATAATTCAAACGAACAAACAGAATTTCTTTTTTATAAACTATTATCAGGCTTTACTTACACATTATTTTAAATTTTAGTGTTATAGTAAACAAAAAAGAGATCGTGTTATTTCGGATCAGTTCGGCAATCCCCGGTATAAGATGCGAGCGGAGCTACCTGTGTTGGAGGCTTCACCGCTAGTACCAGCGGGTGACGCTAGGGTAAAACCAGGGTCTCGTCACACGAGTAGCGTGCATGTGTGTGTGTGTTGTGTGTAGCCGCGCGGTGCTGGAGATGCAGTGGAGTAGCGGTCTGCACGAGATGGGCTACCCCAAGTGGCAGCTCATGCTGTGTCTACTGCTCGTCTACAGCATGCTGTACCTGTCTCTCTTCAAGGGCGTCAAGTCCTCGGGTAAGTGCGTCGTCGCGCTCCACCCTGACGGAACGTTCCACATCCGTACATTTTTTTTTTTGGTGACTCCTGGTGTGGGGCCCGAGCCCGTGTAGTTTCGCGAGGCGTCCGTGACGGCGTCGCTACAGAAGGGAGCGGGGAGAAGAAAAGTTCGTAGAACTGACGAACTCGTAGAGTTGACGCGTAGCTAAAGTCTGTGCGGTTCTGCATGCAGGCAAACTGTGAATAACTTAATGCAATTAAGGGGAGTATAGACGAAAAGTTCGTAGAACTGACAAACTTGTAGAGCCGACTTGTAGAAGTATCCTGTGTGGTTCTGCGTGCAGTCAGTGTAGTGCAGGTGATGGATGCTCAAACAAGGGGGGGGGGGAGAGTGGAAAGTTGATAGAACTGACGAACTCACAGAGTTGATGTGTAGCCAAAGTCTGTGTGGTTCTGCATTCAGGCAAACTTAGACTAATATAAATGCAATAGGGGGGAGTGGGCAGACTAAAGGTTCGTAGAACTGACGATCTCGTAGAGATTTTGTATAGACGAATCCTGTGTGGTTCTGTGTACAGGCAAGGAAGTGTGGGTGTTGGCATCGAAACAGGGGGGAGTGAGAGGAGGAAAGTTCGTAGAACTGACGAACTTGTAGATTTGACGCATAGCCAAAGTCTTTGTTTTTCTGTGTGCATACAAAGTACTATGGATGATGGAAATGCTACATAGGGGAGTGGGGAAACCAAAAGTTCGAGGGCTTAACGAACTTGTAGAATTTTTGTGTAGACGAATCCTGCGTGGTTCTGTGTACAGGCAAGGTAGTGTGGGTATCGGCATCGCAACAGGGGTGGGTGGGGAGAAGAAAATTTCGTAGAACTGACGAACTCGTAGATTTGACGTATAGCCAAAGTCTGTGTGGTTATGTGTGCTGGCGAGGTACTTCGGATGACGGAAATGCAACAAAAGGGAGTGGGAAGATGAGTAGTTCGTAGTACTGACGAACTCGTCAAGTTGGCATGTAGCCGAATCCTGCATGGTTCTGCGTGCAGGCAAGGTGGTGTGGGTGTCGGCATTGAAACAGGAGGGGAGTGAGAGAAGGAAAGTTAGTAGAACTGACGAACTCGTAGAGTTGACGTTTAGCCAAGGCCTGCGAGGTTTTGCATGCATGGAAAGTACTGTGGATTACGGAAATGCAACAAAAAGGAGTGGGGAGAAGAAAAGGTTCGTAGAACTGACGAACTCGTAGAGTTGACGTGTAGCCAAGGCCTGCGAGGTTTTGCATGCATGCAAAGTACTGTGGATGATGGAAATGCAAACAGAAGGGAGTGGGGAGACGAAAAAAATCGTAGTACTGGCGAACTCGTCAAGTTGACATGAAGCGGAATCCTGCGCAGGCAAGGTGGTGTGGGTGACGGCGACGCTGCCCTACGTGGTGCTGACCATCCTGCTGGCGAGAGGGCTGATGCTGCCCGGAGCGCTGACCGGCATCTCGTACTACCTCAGCCCGGAGTTGTCCAGGCTCGCCGACACGCAGGTCAGCCCCTCACCGCACCCCTTACCTACATACTAGCGACACAGTGAACAGTCTTAGCTCAGTATTTCTATGTTTTGACACATTCCCTAATCCGGAACCGATAAAGTCGCTCGCGTTAATTTTTTTTGACATGATAATGTCTTATAAATCGATGAACGCCGGCTGCACGCACGAAAAATCATGACTCATTGTCACGTTCTGCCTGAGCCAGAGCGTGCAATAACCGGCCAACCACCGTGCGAGAAAATATTCTATAATACCAAACAGGTTAAGGTAGTTTTTTTAAAAACCAGCAATTTAAAAACATTTGATTTTTTTTCCAATTTCGTCATTTCAAATTAAATATTTATTGACATTGATTTGATTTCAGTTTATTTCTATAACTAATTGTTCGTGATTATATTTAAACAAATTATTCAAATTAAATTTGCAAAAACTGTAAATAATATTTGAAAATTAAAAAGTATGCAATTTTTCTTTAATGTTTTCTTATGACTTTATCACCTAAAATTATCGTCCGTAAACCGACTTTACAGACAACCCCCTTTTTTTTCCGGCTGCTGCCCTTGTCCACCAGGCGGCATTGCTGAGCTATTAGTTCGCTCGGAGCTTATCGTTATTGCCATTCCTTATTTCAGCGCAGTTTTTCCTGTTATCTCACCGGTCATAGTTCACATTTTCACATTTGGTATCTTTATTATAACTGCCTTTGACATTGAATTATCAGGAAAAAACGCTAACCCGGCATGGCTGTGGTTCTCGAAAAGACTTTTCACTGCAGTAACTATTACACATAATTTATGTTACACTGAATGACACAAAAGGCACAATAAAGCACGGAGGTAAGTAATAGGGAGTGGATATGTGCGATATTTGCCATGTTAACAGTGATTGAAGTAGCTACTTAAAATATTCAAGATATATCTTGGATTTTTGTATACATACTTGTGAATACTTATTTTACCGTTTAGGGCTTGAAAAATTGTTCAATCTGGGTGCAAATAATTTATTGAGATTTTTTTAACCATTGCCATCTTTTATTACTATCCAAATTTATAAATATTTTTCTTTTTATTTAAATTTTAAAATAGAAATAACAAAGTTCTTTCAGCTTTCAGTAACAAAGGAAACAAAGTAACATATGGTAAAGGATTCTGTATAAGCTATTATCAGCTTTGGTGTTTGATATTTTATGTATGTATCTGAAGAGTAATCTGCTGAAGGATACAAGGAAGACGCTGAAGGATACAAAAGAGACGCATGGGCTCTGATGCTTCCTGACGAGCAGGAACAAACCTTTCATTTCGGAAACCTCGCGCCACCTTCCGAGAAGGCCGACGGCTGCCCTTTTATTGTTCCCCAGGATCGATTATCGCCTCCGGCCGAGTTTCACACCCGCCGTAAACATCGCTCACAAAACCCCCTTTTATGGGCATAACAGCCACTTTTAGGATGACCTGGATACTCCATTATAGGCGTCGAGTTAGCGTCTCTCTCTCTCTCTCTCTCTCTCTCTCTCTCCATCTCTTGCTCGCACCTTTCCTCGAGGTTTGGAGCCTGTCAGGCCCTCTGACGTCTGGGTCTTCGGACGATGAGGAACGGGACACATGACTAGAGATGAACAACAAAAAAATAGATTGGAGCTGTTTCGAGGCTCACGACAGTTCGTTATAGTTAGAGACGTGAAAAATTCGCGAATTCATTTCGCGACAGGCTAAAATACAAATAGTTATACGTACCTCAGTGCTGCCTCTGCTATGGGCTCACAGCTCACCTGGATGACTCTGGGCCAATGAGAAACACCCGACCAAAGCTTTATACGAATCACAGGCTGTTACGTTGGGACGTCTCACAAGACAGCAGCCAATGAGTGGGTGGCATTTGACCGAGTGTACGTAGAACTGTGGAGTTCATCCTGGAGGTCATTGAAACCGCGAATTTTTCCGGTCCCTATTCATACCTAAAAGTTAATCTGAATACACGGATTTTTAGCCATTTTCACTGTCATAGACAGTTTAAAAACGAAATGCGGAAACAGAACTACCCACACTACCTAAGAGTATTCTTAAATGCTTGTCGTATGCATACAACGCTCGGATGTCTGGGGATATTTTCAAAGTGCGCGGTTCTTCTGAAGCTCTGCTCACCGTGTATGTTGATCGGTAGACCGGGGCCTTAACTCGTAAGACAGAAGGTACTGGACTGATATGTAGCAGCGACACTGACGCGGTAGAGGCGCTCGTGTCGTCGTTCAGGGAGCGCGTCGCGTCAGACTCAGCGAAGCGCCTTAAACAGTCTCTCTCGCTCGGCGCCGAGCATCGGACCCTCTTGCAAACATGCGCGTCATACATTCTTCCGGCTTGCTCTTGCGCGTCATATATGCTTCCGGCTTGCTCTTGCGCGTCATATATGCTGCCGGCTGGCTCTTGCGCGTTATATATGCTGTCGGCTTGCTCTTGCGCGTCATATATGCTGCCGGCTGGCTCTTGCGCGTTATATATGCTTCCTGCTGGCTCATACACGTCTTATATGCTTCCGGCTGGCTCATACACGTCAAATATGCTTCCGGCTGGCTCATACACGTCAAATATGCTTCCGGCTGGCTCATACACGTCAAATATGCTTCCGGCTGGCTCATACACGTCAAATATGCTTCCGGCTGGCTCATACACGTCAAATATGCTTCCGGCTGGATCATGCGCGTCATATATGCTACCTGCTGGCTCATACACGTCAAATATGCTTCCGGCTGGATCATGCGCGTAATATATGCTACCTGCTGGCTCATACACGTCAATAATGCTTCCGGCTGGCTCATACACGTCAAATATGCTTCCGTCTTGCTCTGGCGCGTCATATATGCTTCCGGCTGGCTCATGCGCGTCATATATGCTACCGGCTGGCACATGCGCGTCATATATGCTTCCTGCTGGCTCATACACGTCAAATATGCTACCCGCTGGCTCATACACGTCAAATATGCTTCCGGCTGGCTCATACACGTCAAATATGCTTCCGGCTGGCTCATACACGTCAAATATGCTTCCGGCTGGCTCATACACGTCAAATATGCTTCCGGCTGGATCATGCGCGTCATATATGCTTCCTGCTGGCTCATACACGTCAAATATGCTACCTGCTGGCTCATACACGTCAAATATGCTTCCGGCTGGCTCATACACGTCAAATATGCTTCCGGCTGGCTCATACACGTCAAATATGCTTCCGGCTGGCTCATGCGCGTCAAATATGCTTCCGGCTGGCTCATACATGTCAAATATGCTTCCGGCTGGCTCATGCGCGTCAAATATGCTTCCGGCTGGCTCATACACGTCAAATATGCTTCCGGCTGGCTCATACACGTCAAATATGCTACCTGCTGGCTCATACACGTCAAATATGCTTCCGGCTGGCTCATAAACGTCAAATATGCTTCCGGCTGGCTCATACACGTCATATATGCTTCCGGCTGGCTCTTGCGCGAGCTGAGGCCGATATACTCTTGTTTCTTTTTCCACACTTACATTACAGCAGCGTATAAAAGCGTGTCCGAGCCCTGGTGCTGGTGCGAGGATAGGGTCTGTTCAAGTCCTCCATCTTGGATTGTGACGTCATGGTGGCTATCTTGGGTGATCCTGGCATTCCAAATTTAACGAATGTTTGATTCATTTTGGCGAATTTTGAGTTAATGGGCAAAATCTGGATGGGAAAGGAAATCTCGTGTAGGTTTCCTCTTGGTTTGAAGGACAAGTGTTTAAAATTTCATCAATAACGGAATGAAAATAAAGATTTGTATTAAATAAAACAGTCTGAAGCCATTCTTTAAATACACTATATACATATACACAGCAAAACACACCAAATTTAATACTAAAAAAATGCTTTTACATAAATGCATCTTACTCGTATTTCGTGCTGTCAAACAAACATAACGCAAGCCTCCGTGGTTGGTAGTAAGGCCACAAAAGAAGGCGAACGAAGATGCGATAAAGAGGGGGAAGTGTTTTGAGAATCTTGTTTCCTGCTGAAAGTTGTAGACGCGAAACGAGAAGGAAATACATCTTTCGCCTTTCATTTACGACTTTGTTCATTTGAGAAAGGAAATTGGATGAAGGAGGAAAAAAAATAGCTTTGGAGAAAGCAGAAATTGGTTTGTCTTTGCTCTTCTTTGTTGAACTACTTTCATGGTAAGGACTGACTATGGACGTAATCATTTAAAAAGTACTGAGCGCTCTTTTAAGTATACCGGAGAAGTAGCAATCCGTTAAACCTTTCCATTTCCTTAGTTTCTTTCTCTTGAAATTGACCTTTTTATAACTGATTATATAGTTTATGTCTCGTATGGAAACAATTATTTTAATATGACAGACATTTAAGTATTCGCAGTTAGTTATTATGAAATATTAGTCATATAACCTTGTCCCTACCCCAACCCCCCCTCCCTTGTTTTCTACCTGGAGGGGGGCGGGACGTGGAACAATTGAAACCACTAAAGTAGGTTGCTTTTGTGAGGAAAGCGAAAATATTTCTATGAACCCTCAATCTAAGAAAATTAAACCGCAAATTCATTCAAATTATTTTGTAACTAATTATTGAGATAAAATCACCTAACATATTGCCAGAAAATATATCTGCGGAAAATGGGGAGTCGACAAAAATAATATGATTAGTTTTTTTATTTAAAGTGTTTTAAATAGCAAACTTTCCAAATTTATAGTGCCAGAAACTGGCAGTTGTTTTTAAGTTTTGGAACTCCTTTAGGCGCGTAATAATAAAAAAGGATGAGAGTGAATTTTTACGATGTGCCCGCATAATGCAAAGAAATTTGCACTGTATATATAAAAAAAGTTCACATACTAATAAAAATTATATATGTGCTTTTAAATCTTATACTTTAGTGACTGATAGTGAATACTGGTCCATAACTTTAAAAACATTTTTATTGTGAATATTAGTTATATAAATTATGTTTATAAACATTATCAAGTGTATTTATATAAGTGAGATTAAATTTAGTGTAACTATAATTTTTTGTATTATAAATTATCATATACTACATTATTATTTAATAATGAATTAAAATTTACCTCGATCATTTACCTAATTTAAATTAATAATTTTATACACGTGTTTAGTTGATTAAATTAAAATTTAATACTGAGTATTTATTGATTTTTTTTTAAATTTGATTGAAATTATAATTCACCAACCGTATTTATAATAACACTCCAGTCCTTTTATTATTTTAGTTTTATTAATTATTTGCATCCAAAATTAAGGTTAGTTTTCATCACGCCAAGTAAGTATAACTCCTAGTTTGCAAGTCCCTTAAGTGCTTTCCAGAATCCCTCTACGGGATATTTCATGCCTGAAAATTATTCCGAAAACACGCGTCTCAGCCATTTTAGAGTTTTCTAAAAAAGAAAATTGGTTGTCTGTAAAGTCGGTTTACGGACGATAGTTTAACGTGACGTCATAACAAAACATTGATGAAATGATTGCATACTTTTATGAATAAAATTCAATCATTTTATTTTAATAATAAAAGAATAAATACTTGAAATTATACTAGTAATCAGATTTTTAAAATGCAAGAAAAATTAACCTTTATTACCGAAATTGTTGTTGTAATAAGCAATGAAAACCACATTAACTTTTCACTTCACTTTATAAAGAGTCGACGAAACAGTTCACGTGTACATGACTTGTAATTAATTTTAAAAACTGGCGTTTAGCTATAAAGTTTAAATATAATTATGAACATGTTTTCATATAAATCAACTGTAATCAAATATCTATCATCAATTATATGAATCACCATAATTTTTTTAGTCAATTGTAACATGACCTATTATTACTGCACTTGCCGACAGATGCTACTTTTTTTAATAATAAAATAATAAATATTTGAAGTTATACTAGTAATCAGATTTTTAAAATGCAAGAATAATTAACCCTTATTGCCGAAATTGTTGTTGTAATAAGCAATGAAAACCACGTTAACTTTTCGTTTAAATATAATTATGAACAAGTTTTCATATAAATAAACTCTAATCAAATATCTCACATAACCTATTATTACTGCACTCGCCGACGGATGCTACTTTTTTAATAATAAAAGAATAAATACAGCGTAACGGGACAATGTGCGTAACGGGACTCTTTTTCATGCGTGCAGCCGGCGTTCATCGATTTATTAGACGTTGTCACGTCAAACATATACGGTTTCGAAACGAAACACAGAAACAGAACTACTTGTCCGCTCTGGGCGTCTCTCTGATATCTTAAACAATTTACAAATGGCGTATTTTTGAAGTGAAAACTTCTATGGGAAGGTTTGGATAGGGACTAAATTCATGTAAGTCGTCATCGACATGGTCACGTGACGTGTTAACGACAACACTATATATGTTCCTATTAGTATAACTTATTGCGCTTTTAAATCTTAAGTATATGATCACTGTTTAGTAAAAAGTGAGTATAAAATAAAAATATATTAATATTCTCATATAGTTCGAATAACGAAGAAAACGGAGTCTTTGTAGCAATATCACCTAAAAATTAAGAACATCATTATTTATTTTTTTAATACGTACAATTACTATGCAATGCGTATTTTATAGTAATGCAGGAGTTATTTTACTAACGTGATAGAACAAATTTGTTGAGTGATAATATTGTTTTTTTCGTAAAAAATTACGAAAAAGGTTTTCACTTCTGTCGGCAGTCCTCATGACTGCTTTGAAGTTATTGCTCTTTGGTGTTTTGCAATCAGATTGCTGACGAAAGTGACTTCAGATACACTAACGGACACCGAGACACGCCGGCTGGAAGTGAATCAGGACAAAGGGGATTGTCAGAGCGCGCATTCGGCGGCGGACAGACCCGCAGGTGCACGAGTGTGTTGTTACGACTGGGGACCCATTAGTTGCGCCGATTATTAAATATCTCCGTAAAGCCGGGGCGATTAAGAGGGATCAGAACCGTGTGCGCAGCGGCAGAATTCCCGGCGAACTCGCAGTTTATGGACTCCAGGGACTCCAGGGAATTCTAGGGACTCCAGGGGCCGGCGAGGAACAGGAACACATGCTCGTTCCCAATGCGGGGTGACCTTGAAGGTCGTGACCCGAACCTCGAAGCTGCGCGACGCGACAAGAGTGTGTTCCAGTGACACGTCTGCACGGGATTGCATCGAGAGCTTTCAAACGGCAGCCAATTAACCGATACTTAGAGACAGGAAAAATTCGCGGATTAATTTCGCGATATGCTAAAATGCGAATAATCGTATCTTTATGCAATTTCTGCTATTGGTTCACTGTTAACCTGGAGGACTGTGGGCCAATTATAGACCCCCAGTCAGAGCAGTATCGAATCACGAGTCTCCCAGTTGAGACGCCTCACGAGTCAGTTGCCAATGAACAGGCGACGTTTGCCCCAGTATGCAGAGGATCGTGGAGTCTATCCTGGAGGTCATTGAACCCGCGAATTTTTCCTGTCCCTAATTATATCTACATACTCCCCTATAACATTCCACAACTAACGGTCTATTTAACAATGTAATAGTCATTTTTATCAAAAAGTACATAACTATTTGTTTATAGCTTCTCTGTACAGGTCGTTAGCCGACGTTGTATGTTGTGGTAGCAAAATATATTGGTTTTTTTGGAGTTCCAACTCGTGATAAACCAACGTATAGTTGCCCACGGGAGAAACACTATTTTTAGTAAATCAATTACAACCAAAGAGAATGTTTGTCCCTGAGACTTGTTAACGGTCAGCGCAAATTAAGTTTGTGCGGGAAACTGGAGCCGCGTGAAGCATATCGGCAAGTCCGTGAGGGTAATTGATAATAGTCGCCGTAATTAGCTGTCTTTAATTAGTAGCCTTGCGCCACTGCACGTATTAGGTGGGTTTACATTTCTTAAGAGCATGATAGGCGTACCGATTTTTTTTTGACGTGACAACGTCTAATAAATCGATGAACGCTGGCTGCACGCACGAAAAAGTGTCCCGTAACGCACATTGTCCCACTAAGGATGTCCCACTACGGATGTGTCCTGTTATGCTCATTGTACGCATGCGTGGCATCTCTCTTCCACTCGATTGCAACAACAATCGATTTGACTTTTCAATCATATTTTCGTCGTTTGAATTATTAATATTGTGTAATTTAACGATCGTCTACCGATTTTCAGCACAATCGGTACGGTTATTAATTTCCCGCCTATCACTATAAGAAATAAACATGGCGGACTACATACGTTTTTAAAACTTTCACAACACAAAACAAACTTTTTATAAATATATATATAACATCTGAAACAATTGTTTCCAATGTGGCCTCGTGGCCGTGCGGTTAGCATCGTTGACTACCATTCCAAAGTTTGACGGGTGGAATCCCGGCCGCTGCAATACTTTCATTTTTGTACTTGTAAAAATAAATACGGCGCGCGCGACACTACAAAAGTAATAAATATATTTGAATTAATGAATGCAAATAAAAGTAAATTTATCAATTAAATTGTAGATTTCATTTCACTCCTTCTTTGCATCCATACAAAATAGTGATAATTCAATAAAAATGATTCAATTTTATTCATAAAAGTATGCAGAGGTAGATTTTATCATAAAAAAGATAGAAAAATTTAAAAAAAAATTTCTTCCTCAAAGAATATAATATTTTTAATGCCTAAATGGTTTGGTTGCAAAAACCTATCACGGCTCAGTCTCAGGCCGAATATGATGTTATTTTCTTCTGGATCAATCATTTCATCAATATTTTGTTATGACGTTGTCACAAACTATCGTCCGTAAACTGACTTTACAGACAACCAATTTTTTTTTAATAGTTCGTGTGGCGGCAGCCCAGATGGATTCAGCGAATTAAAAAATTATTGTGGATAGTGGACCTCATTCTAGACTTTGAATACTGGTGTCAACCGACTTTTAGTTTTTTTTTATTTTAACAGGGAACTTTTTTGTGGAATTATATTGTTGACTTCATTGGCAGTGTCGTTCCTAGGCGACACTATTTGCCTTTAAAAGAGCCAATGAAAGTCTCTATCGAGTATTTTTTCAAGGTCATGATATACTGCATCTATAAGATGCTACAGGCTGTGAATTGCTCGACATGGTGTCTCATTTAGTACGACATCAGTATAGTTACGTTCAAGTTTGGAGAAGAAAATGCTCCTTCTCCAAAGTTGAGAAGTTGTTGTGGGAAATCATTATCCCCGTTGTCGCTAAGACGGCCTGTCGTGTTTGTTCGCGAGTTTACTCTTCAGTCTTGAATGGAACTCCCACAAGCGAGATGATTTTAAGCATGCCTTAATGAGATCTGCACGTGTACCTTTTGTGACGACGGGAAGTGTCTGCAGGAAATGAACGGTGAACACAGAAGTAACCCCATCTCTTGACGGCATCTAAGTTTCTGAGGTTCTTCAGCGTTCAGTCAACAACTTCAACGGTAAACTCTGTGACTAGCGAGACCTTGCTTCTCTCGTCATTTGCACATTTGACCTTCGACGCAAGAGAAACTTCACCGACCACGTGATTTTCCGAGAAAACTCTGGAGCTTAACGCTGAAATTTACCTATTGCTAGAGACCTGCAAAATTCGCGGATTCATTCGGTGATATGCTAGAATTCAAACACATATACCTCTTAGATAATTTTGATATTGGCTTACTGTTCATCTGGATGTATCTCAACCAGTTATAAACCCTCAACCAAAGAAGGATCGAATCACAGACAAACCAGCTGAGACGACTTACAAGTCGGCAGCCAATGAACTTGCGTTATTTTCCCGAGTGTACAGGGGAATGTGCAGTCTATCCTGAAGGCCATTGAAACCGCGAATTTTGCAGGTCTCTGCATATTGCATTGTCGCTGCATTCTTCACCTCCTGGAAACAGCTGTTACAATATTGTTGGTGCTTTATAATGCAATTGGCGTCCCCACGAGTGTGTTATGCCTGCAGACTACCGCAGTGAAGGACGAGTACATCAGGTAGTAGCCCAGTAGTAATAGAAACCTTGAAAGTCGATCGCCCCTGAGAGGAATCTCGTTGATTTGAGAGATTTTAACGGTCTCGCCTTTAGGAGCGCAAAGAGTGAGAGAGAGAGAAAGAATGAGAGAAGGGAAAAGGGAGAGACCCATCGGTTTCTTGGACGGTTTTTAACTAACCGGTAGAAAATTTTCCCAAGCCCGCGGGGAATTACAGCTACGACCTTTCCCCGTCTGCTGGGAATTCCCTTTTTCCCTACAAACTGAGCTGATCAAACCCCCGAGTTCCCTCAGGGCTGGCGTGACGTCACACAGAGAGAAGAATCTAGCGTGGCCCTATTTTTTTCAAATATGCATGAATATGGTTTATTTTATCATTAAGATATCCCCTTTTTTTATGATTTCAACGTACTGGACCAATGGTTAAATATTTAAAGACCTATTTCACACAGTTACAAATTTTTAAAATGGGAATTTATTACCAAACAAATTTTAAAGCATGGTTCTTTCGTAACCTAGAAATTGAAATTTTTCCTATAGCTTTTCCTTTCACTTTTCACCTCAGGGTATACATAGAATTATTTTGTTCTTTTACAAAAAGCTTCCTTTGAAAACCTGTTGCCAATAAGCAGTTTTTAACACTTCAAGTAACATATTGTAAATTTGTACAACCCATTGTTGTATTTTTTTTCATAGATGAAATACGTTTTTGGAAACAATTCTACTGAATATTTCTTGGCGCAAATTATTTTTTTTGTTAAAAAAAAAACGTAATTTTTCAAACTATGGAAAATGTGAACGAATATCCAACCATTTGAATTTATTTTGTTTAATTTTGGTTATTAATGAGCACAAGCTATCCGAAAAAAAGGTTTACAAATAACATTAACTAATGTAGATTCTGGGACAATACAAAGCATAAATGCCAAGTCAAGAGTCCGAACCCAGTATTATTGCGAACAATTTTTTTTATTAGGATACAGATGCTTTCATGCCAATGTACAAATGTCCAATCATTAGAGACCGGAAAAATTCGCGTATTCATTTCACGATATGCTAGAATCCAAACAACTATACCTTTATATTGCTTCTGTGATTGGCTTACAGTTTATCTGAAGGATTTTGAGCCAATGGAAAACCTTCAACCAAAAAAGTATCGAATCGCAAGCGTCCCAGTTGACACGTGTCACGAGTCAGTAGCCAATGAGCAGGTGGCATTTGCCTGAGTATGTAGGGGATTGTGGAGTCTATCCTAGAGGTCATTGATGGCGCGATTTTTTCCGGTCTCTACAAATCATCTGTAATTTTACATGAATATTTCAGTTCCGTTTGCAAAAAAAAAAAATGGCAGTATATGTTCGACACAAAGAGAAGGAAATGAGCCAACGCGAACAGGTTGTGGTGGGGGGAGGAAACTGACTCGCTAGTGACTCGTGGTCTGATTGCAGGTGTGGGTGGATGCTGCGGTCCAGATCTTCTACTCCGTCGGCGCCGGGTTCGGCGTCCACCTGTCGTACGCCAGCTACAACACGTTCCACAACAACTGCCTCAGGTCTCTCCTCGCATGCTCGCCTACTTTTGAAACACCGTGTCGGAACACGCACGCTGAGTCATTGCAGTAGACTTGCGGACTTTTCGACAAAGAATTCACTTTCGAACAAACTAAGATTTCTTCTTCTAAATATATATAACTCAAAGGTGACTGACTGACATAGTGATCTATCAACGCACAGCCCAAACCACTGGACGGATCGGCATGAAATTTGGCATGCAGGTAGATGTTATGACGTAGGCATTCGCTAAGAAAGGATTTTGATTAATTCTACCCCCAAGGGGATATAATACCACTCACTGACTCACTCATTACGAGATCTCTAAAACTATACACCCGATTGACTTGAAATTTAGCATAGTTACTCATTTTGTGATGTAGACGCTCACTAAGAACGGATTCTGCGGAAATCCGATCCCAAGGGGAGTTTCGGGGGCGTAATATATCAAAATTTCCAGTTTTTGGGTAGGAAATCACCATGGCAACGGCTGTTGCTTTGTGGATGCTTCATTCGTCTCTATGGCAACGACTATTTCATTGTTAGTGCAGTCCTCATCACTGTTGAAATTTTGGCGGGTACTTTAAATATCAAAAATTGCTTTTATTTTTTTTTCAAGTATATTTATTTTACAGACTTGAAACTTCACAGTAATGTACCTTATGTTACGCAGGATGACATTTCCCGAAAATTAGATCCCATGGGTGGTTAAAACCAGGCAACAGTGGGTACTTTGTCTGCATGAGAACAGGATTTTGCATTGTTCATGCCTTCTGCGTCTCCATGGCAACGGGCATCGCGTGGCAGTGGTGTACCCACAAGGAGGGGCATGTATAATGAGCGGTGCAAGAGTGATCTGCCTGTAGACTGCCGTAGCGAAGTACGGGTACATCAGTTGTACGATGCGTGCACGAGTCGGGAAACCATCGGTGCTATTAATTTTCTCTCCGGTACATTATACAGCATTGTAATAAATTTTCACTGGATTTTTTTTATTTACCATTACTGTAAATGGGAGATGTGGCTTAATTTTTTTCCATTAGTATAGCCGTGCGAAGCTGGGTCTTCGTAAAAAACTACTTCGTATTTCGACTTCCCGAGTTCTGCTCATTGAGTCAAAACACACGTAGAAGAAATAAGTGTATTTTTGTAAGAGTCTTAAAACGTGTATGAAATTTTTGCTATTATATCAAGACTAGGAGGTTGTAAGGCGCCCGTTGAAATGATGAATACAACAAACACTTTAATTTAATGAACGCGAAATTTTTTTTAATAATTCAAATTCTTTCAATGTTGTGAAAATTAAAATCATTTTTGATATATATAGCCTAAAATACTTATATTTATATAAAATGCATCCGTGCTTTATACTGATAATTTTGGCAGAAAAAAATTTAAGTGACCGCAAAAGAAGAATATGATAAATAAAATCAAAAGGGCGTAATTATGAAGCTAATCTGCCAAAAAAAAAAACATTTTGGCAAACAAAAATACATTATATGCATAAAAGACAAAAAAATACCTAATTATTCTTGTGGATTCAGTTTCAGAGGAAGTGAACATAGCAACCGTACTTTGACGAAAATCCCTGAGTAATTTTTCCGTGAGTGCGTCGAGTGAACTATGTTCGGGTGACGTCAACCATCTTAGCTAACCCCCCCCCCCCCCCCCTTTTTCTCTCTGCGGCGTCGGTAAGCGCGGCTCGTTTTTGGAAAATTCACAAGTCGTGTTTTTTCTTCTAACCGCCGTCGGACACTAGCCTTTTTTGGGTTCCAAGTCAGAAATAAAATTAATACGTTTGATTTTGAAAGCTATTTGTGTATATCTTATATATAAAATTCTCGTGTCACAGTTTTCGTTGCCATACTCCTCCGAAACGGCTTGACCGATTTTGATGAAATTTTTTGTGCTTATCCGGTATCTATGAGAATCGGCCAACATCTATTTTTCATCCCCCTAAATGTTAGGGGTAGTCCACCCCTAAATTTTTTTTTATTTCCAGTTTTTGGTAGGAAATCACCATGGCAACGGCTGTTGCTTTGTTGATGCTTCATTCGTCTCTATGGCAACGGCTATTTCATTGTTAGTGCAGTCCTCATCACCGTTGAAATTTTGCAAGTACTTTAAATATCAAAAATTGCCATACTCCTCCGAAACGGCTTGACCGATTTTGATGAAATTTTTTGTGCTTATCCGGTATCTATGAGAATCGGCCAACATCTATGTTTCATCCCCCTAAATGTTAGGGGTAGTCCACCCCTAAATTTTTTATTTTATTTTTTAGACAAAATTTTTAATTTCTATTTTTTTATGATACAACATACAAAAATACATACAATCCTCAATTTTCACCCTTCTACGATCAACCCTTATTTTTTAATAGCCATTTTAGTAATTTAATCATTTTTCCTCTCCGGTCGAAAACTGATCAATCGTCATTTAATTAGTTATCCCCGCCAGATGTCTACAGGTGTCACTTCTGACCCAGTAAACAGCACGGAGTAGGGATGAGAACGAAGCCGGTCTCCTTTCTTTCTCACTCCCTACACAGTTGTCGGCCATCATTATTGTTTATGCATCAAGTGTAGTAGTAACGTTGACAACTATTATTTTGCTATTTCAGTGTAACTCTCATATTAACTTTTAATCATTCCTATTTTATCAATAATAATTAAATTATCAATTTTGAGTGTATTTTGCACGATTAGTTAATCAAGTGATTTTATAACCTCAAAAGTACTCAACACGTGACACGAGCTTCCAATAACAACGGATTTTGTGTTGTAAGTATACTTTTTTTTATTTATATCGAAAATGTTGTTGATCTTATAAAAATGTAATTTTAATTTAATTTTATTAAAACAATGTAATTGAACAATTAAGATTTTCATAGTTTCCAACAAATCAATCATTATGAATCTTTATTTTGAAATGTCAATGGAAATATTGGTTGTATGAAAAAATTATCTCCGGTCGAAAACTGATCAATCTTCATTTAATTAGTTATCCCCGCCAGATGTCTACAGGTGTCACTTCTGACCCAGTAAACAGCACGGAGTAGGGATGGGAATGTTTTCATAAAATTTAATTTTTTATATTTGTTTGAAAATTTTTTCCATAAAACTTATATTTTTGTTATAAATCATTTCAAAACTGCGGAAAAAATCCTGGCCCTAATTATACTTTTAACATTTTTCATCATTAAATAATTTCATTAATTCTATTTATGTATGTTTTGTACAGCGAGCAATGCCAAGAAAACGCAAAGGGGCTGATTTGAGCCGCAGTACAAGTAAAGCTCGAAACTTGCGAAATAGCAGATCCGAAAGAACAGAAGAACAAATCCAGCAACAAAATACTGATGCACGTGTCAGAATGGCGCAATTGCATCAAGAAGAGCCGGAAGATACACGAGCTGAACGCAATGAAGTCAGAAGATTAGAACAACGACAATCACGCCGTTTCACAGTCAATAGACGAAGAACAAATGACCAACAACGACAACAGGTACATCGAGCATTTATATCTGATTCATTCCTGCGTCTAGCATTCCAGTATGAGCCCGATATTGAATATTATGCTCATTCAAAAGTGGTATTTGGTGCTATGGACAAGGAATGTCCGCATTGTCATGCTCTGAAATTCAAAAATGAGCCAGCTGGGATGTGTTGCGCGTCAGGAAAAGTGCAACTACCTGAAATGGAAACACCACCTGAACCATTGAACGGCTTACTTATCGGCACGGATCCAGATTCTAACGTGTTCCTGAAGTCAATTCGAAGATTCAATTCATGCTTTCAAATGACATCGTTCGGAGCAACAGAAATAGTTCGAAATACTAATGCAACTGGTCAACAATTCAATTCTACATTCAAAATCAGAGGCCAAGTTTATCATAAAATGGGCTCACTGCTGCCAATGCCAAACGAACCACATAAATTCTTACAAATCTACTTTATGGGCGGCGAGGATTCCGGAAGCGCACTTGCCAATCGCGTGAATGCACGTTGTGATTATAATAACCTTGATTCACTTTATGCCAGGCGCATCGTCAGCGAGCTAGATGCTCTTTTGAACGAGCACAACGAGTTGTTGAAAATATTCAAATCACATATGCACCAATTACAAAGCGATAATCACGCTATCGTCATTAATCCTGATAAAACACCAGCTGGAGAGCATATTCGTAGATTCAATGCACCCGTTGTTGATGATGTTGCTGGAATCATGGTTGGCGATTGTACAGCTGCACGAGAAATTGTGATTCGTAGAAGAAATAATAATCTTCAGTTCATTGCTGACACACATCGTTCATATGACGCTCTCCAATATCCGCTAATATTCTGGAAGGGACAAGACGGATATTGCATAAACATAAAACAACGAGATCCCGTATCAGGTACTTCATTGATTATTAATTTATAAGAATAAACACTCAGCATAAAATAGCTTTAAAAATTATCTAATATTTATCTCGATTATTTTACTAAATTAAATAATTAATTTTATACACGTGTTCATATTAATATTTAATATTGTTTTTATTTAAAAACAAATATTTTATTAAATTAATGATTTGCCAACGGTATTAATAACATTTTTACAGCACTTTTATTAATTTATTTATATTAATTAGTTGCATGCAAAATTAAAGTTAGTGTTTTATTATGCCAAGTAAGTATAACTTCTAAAGTGCTTACATAAGTACACGAACCCTTTTTTTATGTGTAAACATCTTAGCTCACAATTAAATTATTGAACGTAATAAATTTAAATTAATTTTCATGAACAAATATTACAGGAGCTGAAACAAACAAGAACGTTAGCTCAAAGGATTATTATGCGTACCGATTAATGATTAGACGTGGCCTGGACAACGTCATTTTACGATGTCGTGAGCTTTGTCAACAATTCATGGTCGACATGTACGCGAAGATTGAGAGCGAACGACTACGATACTTACGATATAATCAACAAAAGCTGCGCGCGGAAGAGTACATTCATTTGCGAGACGCTATCAACAACAACGCCGATGTCGCCGAAATTGGTAACCATGTCATTTTACCATCATCGTACGTAGGCAGTCCACGTCATATGCAAGAATATATACAGGATGCTCTGACTTTCGTGCGCGAATATGGACGACCATGTTTATTTATCACGTTCACATGTAATCCAAAATGGCCAGAGATTACATCTTTGCTACTGCCTGGCCAAAATGCAATACATCGCCATGACATTACAGCACGTGCGTTCAGACAAAAGTTGAAGTCTTTAATAAGTTTCATTACTAAATCACATGTATTTGGTCCCACACGTTGCTGGATGTATTCGGTTGAGTGGCAAAAGCGAGGATTACCTCATGCACACATTTTGGTTTGGTTCATCGACAAAATCCGTCCTGAAGAAATCGATAGTATCATTTCTGCGGAAATTCCAGATCCATCCACTGACCAACTGCTGTTTGATATTGTTACAACAAACATGATTCATGGTCCATGTGGTACTCTTAATAGTTCATCGCCTTGCATGACTGATGGAAAATGTACTAAAAATTTCCCTAAAGATTTTACCAATGATACGGTCACAAATGTCGACGGATACCCAAAATATCGTCGAAGAAATCCTGAAAATGGCGGACAGTCATTTATTAAAAATATCATCAACACAGACATTGATATTGACAATCGTTGGGTGGTGCCATATTCGCCTCTGCTGAGCAAGACATATAATGCTCATATTAATGTTGAGTTCTGCAGTTCTGTGAAGAGCATCAAATACATTTGCAAGTATGTCCATAAAGGCAGTGATATGGCTGTGTTTAGAGTGGAAAATACTAATGTGAATGCTTCTCCAGTGAATAAAAACGATGAAATAACGCTCTACCAAATTGGTCGGTACATCAGCTCCAATGAAGCTGCTTGGCGTATCTTTGGTTTTCCAATTCATGAACGGGATCCAGCAGTTGTTCAGTTAGCCATCCATCTTGAAAACGGTCAGCGTGTATTTTTCACGAACGAGACAGCGATTGATCGTGTAATAAATCCACCTAAAACTACACTCACTGCATTTTTTGAATTGTGTAATCGTGCGGATGATTTTGGTGCCTTTGCACGAACATTACTCTATTCACAAGTACCACGCTATTTCACATGGACTCAAACAAAAACATGGATGCCCCGCAAGCAAGGCTCACCAGTTGCTGCATGTCTCAATTTATTTAAATCAAACGCCTTGGGGCGATTATTTACAGTCAATCCAAGACACACGGAGTGCTTTTATCTTCGACTGTTGTTGGTTAATGTTACTGGCCCATTATCATTTCAAGATATACGTAAAGTGAATGGGCAACAATATCCAACGTATAAAGATGCATGCCTTGCACTCGGCTTGCTGGAAGACGACAACCAGTGGGAATGCATGCTTTCTGAAGCTGCATTGAACTGTACAGCAATACAAATTCGTCTACTATTCGCTATAGTGTTGACTACATGTTTCCCAGCCCGAGCACAGATATTATGGGAAAATCACAAAGATTCAATGACTGATGATATATTGCATCAACATCGTATACGGTGCCACGATCTAACCATAACATTCAGCGACGAAATGTACAATGAAGCATTGATTGCTATTGAGGATCTTTGCATTGTCATTGCCAACTTACCACTTAGTAATTTCGGTATGAATTCGCCAAATCGAACTGCATCTGATTTAATGAATACTGAAATGAATCGTGAACTGCAGTACAGTACTGTAGAAATGGCAGCGATTGTTGCCCGCAATGTCCCACTAATGAATGAGGAACAAAGAACCATTTATGATCGCATTATGCTCGCAGTTTCAGCTGGACAAGGTGGGTTCTTCTTTTTGGATGCACCGGGTGGAACTGGCAAAACATTCGTTATTTCGCTAATTCTTGCTGAAATACGATCAAATAATGGCATCGCATTGGCCGTTGCATCATCGGGCATTGCAGCAACTTTATTGGATGGAGGTAGAACAGCTCATTCAGTATTTAAGCTGCCACTAAATATTCAGAATAACCCTGACGCAGTATGCAACATTAAGAAACAATCGTCCATGGCCACTGTGCTGAAACGGTGTAAAATTATTATTTGAGATGAATGTACTATGGCACACAAACATTCACTTGAGGCGTTGAACAGGACATTGAAAGATATTAAAAACAATGACAAACTATTTGGCGGAACTCTGTTGGTCCTTTCAGGTGATTTCAGACAAACACTTCCAGTCATTCCACGTTCAAAATACGCTGATGAGATCAACGCTTGCTTAAAATCATCTCCATTGTGGCGTAATGTTGAAAAATTACAGCTAAAAATAAATATGCGCGTTCAAATGCTTCAAGATCCATCCGCTGAAACATTTTCAAAACAACTCTAAGATATCGGTGATGGAAAAGTTGCTATAGATGAAACTGGATACGTAAAATTACCGACCGATTTCTGCACAATCGCTGATTCGCAAGATACTCTCATTGAACAAATATTTCCCGATGTACACACACAGTACATAAATCATGAGTGGCTTGCAGAAAGAGCGATTTTAGCGGCAAAAAATGTAGACGTCGACAATTTAAATCTGAAGATACAAATGTTGTTGCCAGGGAACTTGGTATCATATAAATCTATTGATACAGTTTGCGACGACAGCGAGGCAGTAAATTTTCCCACAGAGTTTTTGAACTCACTGGATTTGCCAGGCATGCCACCGCATAATTTACAATTAAAGGTTGGATCTCCAATTATCTTGCTTCGTAATTTGAACCCGCCCCGGCTGTGCAACGGTACGCGATTAGTCATTCAAAAATTAATGAAAAACGTGATCGAAGCCAGGATTTTAAATGGCAAGTTCAGAGGTGAAAATATACTCATACCACGGATTCCTATTATACCTACAGATGTGCCAATTCAATTCAAACGTATTCAGTTTCCGATTAGATTGGCATTTGCAATGACTATCAACAAATCCCAAGGTCAAACGATGTCTGTTTGTGGATTAGATTTGAGAACACCATGTTTTTCACACGGACAATTATACGTGGCATGCTCTCGAGTGGGTAAACCATCCAGTTTGTTTGTGTTAGCTAAAGATGGACTAACAAAAAATATTGTTCACGCTATAGCATTAAGAGATTGATATTGTTTAATAGTGTTACTGTCGTAATTGTTTAATTAATGATATATAATTTTAAGGAATAAATTATAATAACTTAAAAATAATGTTTGCCTTTTGTTATTTTTATATTTCCTCATCGTTCACAGCGCTCCATGCTTATTTCACGCATATACCACATTCGTACATACATACAATATACACATTCTAACATACATTACAATAAGTAAGCTATTTTATGTCTACACTAGAAATTACTAGGAAATTATTTATATGGCAAAACAACGTTTGCCGGGTCAGCTAGTATTGGATATATTTTTAAAAAAATCTAGGCCGCATCTGCTCATGCACGAACTTAAAATCCAGTCGGCCATGCCGTTAGCTTCTTAGCAAATTCTGTGCGAGAATCCCGACGAACGGATAGTAAGTTATCGTCGGACGGTGTCGGACAGTGTCGGACGGTGTCGGACGGTGTCGGACGGTGTCGGACGGTGTCGGACGGTGTCGGACAGTGTCGGACGGTGTCGGACAGTGTCGGACAGTGTCGGACAGTGTCGGATAGTGTCGGACAGTGTTGAACAGTGTCGGACAGTGTCGGACAGTGTTGAACAGTGTCGGACAGTATTGGACAGTGTTGGACAGTGTTGGACAGTGTCGGACAGTGTCGGACAGCCGTCAAGGGGACGTCACTGCTGTCGCTACTTATCACGCATGTTGTCCGCAGGGACTGCCTGGTGACGACTGCCGTGAACTGCTTCACCAGCTTCTTCTCGGGCTTCGTGATCTTCACGTACCTGGGCTTCATGTCGCACAAGCAGGGCATCCCCATCAGCCTGGTGGCCACCGAGGGTGAGCTGTCCGGCGGCTGTCGCAGCTTGCAAGCACACGAGACAGAGTTCTATACGTTTTGACTAGAGACCGGAAAAATTCGCGAATTCATTTCGCGACAGGCCAAAATACAAATAGTTACACCTCAGTGCTGCCTCTGCTATCGGCTCACAACTCACCTGGATGACTCTGGGCCAGTGAGAAACACCCGACCGAAGCTTCATACAAATCACAGGCTGCTACGTTGGGACGCCTCACAAGACAGCAGCCAATGAGTGGGTGACATTTGACAGAGTGTACGTAGAACTATGGAGTTCATCCCAGAAGTCATTGAACCCGCGAATTTTTCCGGTCGCTAGTTATGACGAATCCAGGTTACGTGGTTCAGCGTTGTGTGTTTCTAAGTTACGACAGTTCTAAGATGTGTGTTTATAATCTATGGCAGTTCTAAGATGTGTGTTTCTAAGTTACAACAGTTCTAAGTTGTGTGTTTCTAGGTTATGATGATTCGAAGTTACGTGGTTCGGCGTTGTGTGTTTCTAAGTTACGACAGTTTTAAGATGTGTGTTTCTAAGCTATGGCATTTTTAATTTGTGTGTTTCTAAGCTATGACGATTCAAAGTTACGTGGTTCGGCGTTGTGTGTTTCTAAGTTATGACAGTTCTAAGTTTGACAGTTTTAAGTTACGTGTTTCTAAGTCATGATGTTTATATGTTATGTGGTTCGGCATTGTGGGTTTCTAAGTTATGTATTTATAAGTTACGACAGTTATAAAATACGTGTTTATAAGTTTTGGTAAGACTACTTTGGGTGTTTCTAAGTCATGACGATTCTAAGTTACGTCTTTCTAAGTTGGGATCTTACTAACTTACGACAGTTCAAAGTTCTGTATCTATAAGTTATGACCATAGAAAGTTGTGTGTTTCTAACTGTGACATCCGACTCCCCACCAGCAGTTCCTTCGTTTCAAAACAGGTTTCGATGCCTTTGGCATAGGCCTATGTGTTAGATCAGTTTGACTGAATGAGACCAGCTCTGTTACAGTGACTTTAACTGTTGGAGGTAAGAATCCGAACCCAGTGTAACTGCGAACGCTATTTTGTATTGTACACAGTTGTTTTCATGTGAATGTATAAATTTACAAATATCTAGAGACAGGAAAAATTCGCGCTTTCGATGACCTCTAGGATAGACTCCACAACCCTCTACACACTCAGGCAAATGTCACCTGCTCATTGGCTACTGACTAGTGACACCTGTCAACTGGGACGCTAGCGATTCGATACTCCCTTTGGTTGAAGGTTTTCCATTGGCTCAAAGTCCTTCAGATAAACTGTAAGCCAATCGCAGAAGCAATATAAAGGTACAGTTGTTTGGATTCTAGCATATCGTGAAATGAATACGCGAATTTTTCCGGTCTCTACAAATATCTGTAGTTTTACATGAATATGTCTGTTGCTTTTATAAAAAAAAATAATATCCATAGTGTGTAGCGCAAACGAGTAATGGTGTACGTCCAAAATAATGTTCTGAATCAGTAGAGACCGGAAAAATTCGCGGATTCATTCGGCGATAGGCTAGAAGTCAAATACATATATATTTTAGATGATTTTGCTATTGGCTTACTGTTCATCTGGACGAATCTCAACCAATTATAAACCCTCAACCAAAGAAGGATCGAATCACAGACAAACCAGCTGAGACGACTCACAAGTCAGCAGCCAATGAACATGCGTTATTTGCCCGAGTGTACAGTGGAATGTGCAGTCTATCCTAAAGGCTATTGAAACCACGAATTTTTCCGGTCCCTATGAATCAGTCTTCCGAAGTGCAATGAAAGAATTGGGAGAGCCGGAAGGTTCAGGGACGTCCGGGCAGATGGCAGCACCGTGTTTGTCCGCAGGTCCCGGCCTAGTCTTCCAGGTGTACCCCGAGGCCGTGGCCACACTCCCCGGCTCGCACTTCTGGTCCATGCTCTTCTTCTTCATGCTCATCATGCTGGGTCTGGACAGCGCGGTGAGTACCCACAAGTGTTGTATGGTTTGGAAGCAATCTAGTAAAGCTTCTCCCACTTCGCCAGTGATGATTGGCCAGAGTTTCTGATATTGTCCTATTACAACATTTGATTAAATTACAGGAGTAACAGGCGATTTGCCTAAAGGCGGTTTGCCTAAACATGAATTCGTTACGGCGATTTGCCTAAAGTAATTTCGCCTAAAGGTGTTTTGCCTAACGGCGTTTTCCCTAACGGAATTCTGCCTGACGGCGATTTGCCTAACGGCGTTTTGCCTAACTCCGATTTGCCAAACGGCGTTTTGCCTAACGGCGTTTTGCCTAAAATGTTACTATGATGACAAAACCTCGTTTTGCCTAACGGTGTTTTGCCTAACGGTGTTTTGCCTAACAGCGTTTTGCCTAATGGCGATTTTCCTAACGGCGTTTTGCCTAACCTAACGACGATTTGCCCAACCGCGATATGCCTAACGGCGTTTTGCCTAACGCCGAATTGCCTAATGGCGTTTTGCCTAAAAGAGGAAAAAGCGTTTTGCCTAACGGCGAATTGCCTAATGGCGATTAGCCTAACGGCGTTTTCCCTAACGGCGTTTTGCCTAACGGCGATTACCTTACTCCTATTTGGCCAAAGGCGTTTTGCCTAACGGCGATTTTCCTAACGGCGTTTGGCCTAACGGCATTTTGCTAAACGGCGTTTTGCCTAAAAATTAGGCAAAACGACTTTAGGCAAAACGACACATGCCCAAATTACAGTGTAAAAATGTTCACGGACTGCATTGTTTCAATAGTAAGGCTTGGGCGTAACATTCCTGATGCTGAAACATAATAATGTTATTGGTGTGGGATACACATTTCAGTTGTCACGCCATACAAGTCATCTAAATGTTACATGCACAATCTTGTGATGTATATGGCAGCCAGAGTCCCCGCCGACAACGTGTGTTGGTTCAAGTAAAAAATTACTACCACGTGTGTGAAAGAACAATTGCTATAGTTTGGTAAATATGTGGCAAATCTGTTGGTATATTTTTACTCTGTTATATATAGTGTATACTTTCACCACAACTGTCGTTTAATTTTCACTGCTTCGTGGAGTAAATTTACATTAGCAACGTTAAATTTTACTAATTGCTGTTAATGAACAGAGTGTACTTTCGAGAGATTATTTTTTAAAGTTTACCATCTGCAATTGTTCAAGCAAACACTTCTTAAAACCTGAGTGTGTTAGAAGAGTACCAAACTCATGATCGTTTTATTGTTACTTTACCGTCCTAGCTAAATGACTATCCTGCACATTATAAATACACAAGTAAGAGAAATATATATTTTATAACCTAATGTAAATAAAATATTCCATAAGTTATTACTGGGAAATAATTAATAAATATTATTTTATAGTAGGTACCTATACCTAATTAAATGAAACAGTGTAATTTTTATAATATTTCTCTTTACCTTATATTTTAAAACCAAATAATTAATCTGAAAACTAATAGTTTTACCTAGCAGGTCATCTTTAGACATTATAAATTGAAAAAAAATAAACTTATTTGTTTAAAGTTCGTTGATGTTAGAACTAGATTTACTCCAACTAACGACCGTCTGCAAGAGAAGCCATTGCCTTTTTCGGCCGGGCCAATCAGGACATGTTTGCTTCCGCGCTGGATGGCTGTGATTGGTGTGCTCACAGTAGACGTGAGCCTGGAATAAATCCAGGCCAACCAGGAATGCTACAAAGTTGGCCCCAATTTTGTATATGTAATCATCCGAGAAATATTTTTTTACAGAGTAGCTAACTCAAACCTGGACAATTTGTTGACTTACAACTAGAGACCGGAAAAATTCGCGCTTTCTATGACTTCTAGGATAAACTCCACAACCCTCTACACGTTCAGACAAATGCCACCTGCTCATTGGCTATTGACTCGTGACACCTGTCAACTGGGACGCTTGCGATTCGGTACTCTTTTGGTTGAAGGTTTTCCATTGGCTCAAAGCCCTTCAGATAAACTGTAAGCCAATCGCAGAAGCAATATAACGGTAAAGTTGTTTGGATTCTAGCATATCGTGAAACGAATCCGCGAATTTTTCCGGTCTCTACTTACAACACTACGCTCCGGAGACCCCCATATGTACGATAGGTGTTTATAAAGAGGTCAAGGTATCTTGTTACGTGCAGAAGACCTGGAGGCGCGGTGATCGAACAGCCAGAACACTCGCCTCCCGCCCGGAAGACCGTGGTTCGTTTACCGGCGGGGTCGAACGAGTATTTATTGCAAGTGGAAAACACGGCGGACGTCGCCGTGGCCTGTGGGTTTTCTCGTGTATTTCCATTTCTCCCACCAATTAATTCCATTGATGCTCCACACTCCATCTCACCTCGCCTCACGCACTCTCCCGGCCGGCCGGTAAACCAGGTCTGAACCTTCGGGTAGGGCAGCCGGCTGCTGTGTCAGCCCCGCTCCATCAGTGACGGCTGGCCATGTTGTTCGGATTCCTCCTTCCCAGGATTTAAAAAAACAAAAAAAAAAAACAACAACAAAAAACAAAGTGAAGATCGGAAAATAAAATGACAGTAAACTTATCTAATCAAAGTCTCGAAGAGATTTTTGCGGGGTAACTATATTGCAATCCTTGAATAGTGTTTTAAAATGGTCTGTTTTTAATATCTGTTTGCACACTTCTTTCTTACAATTTTTATTTTTTTATTTTTTATTGTAATTTTTAACGAAATCATCAAACAATTATCTTAAGAACAAATTATTAAAAACCAATTAAATAAGAACGATTTTCTTTTTCTCGGACAAAATCTTCATTACTGGCGACAGGAAAAATTCGCGAATTCATTTCGCGATGGGCTAAAATACAAATAGTTATACATCAGTGCTGCCTCTGCTATTGGCTCACAACTCACCTGGATGACTCTGGGCCAATGAGAAACACCCGACCAAAGCTTTATACGAATCACAGGCTGCTACGTTGGGACGTCTCACAAGACAGCAGCCAATGAGTGGGTGGCATTTGACCGAGTGTACGTAGAACTATGGAGTTCATCCTGGAGGTCATTGAACCCGCGAATTTATCCGGTCCCTAGTCATTACTTAAATTTCTGTGTATAAACTTTGGAGATCTAAAAGCCCTAAGTTTAAGTGTGACAGTCCATTTTGTTTTAACCACTCATATATTCTATGACACAGTGGCCACTCTCGTCCACAAGATCCTGGCGGACGTAGAGATTAGAGAAAGTTACAGACGGAGCATAAACACAGTTCGTAGGTATATCTGCTGAAGCCAGGGGACGTAAGGGGGAAGCAGGTCGCCGCCATATTGTGGCATGAAGAAAATCGCATTTTTTCATAAGTGGTGTATGCATGGTGGTGGAAAAGTGCATGAATACTAAACAAATAAAAGACTGTTGACTCGATGAAAAATGATTGTGTACAAGAGTATGTAGTAAACTACATTTATATATACTATATAAACCAGGGGCGCAACAACTAAATTTCCAAAAAATGGGGGGGGGGGGGCAATATACATTTTTATAAGCGAGGGGGTCCGGGGGGTCCTCCCCCGGGAAAAATTTGTATTTCAAGGTGGAAAATGGTGCTATTTAAGCAGTTTTATCATCTAAAAATTGATTACACAGCACTTTCTTTGCCCCCGTTTGCCCCCACTTCAAGGTTTCAGAAGGGGGGGGGGGGCAAAATACCCTTGCCCCCCCTGTTGTTGCGCTCCTGATATAAACCAAAGGCCGCCATCTTGTTGCGCGGACAAACTGGCCACAGTGCTCAGGGCTTGTGCTGATCTCCGGGCGGACGCTGAGTCGCAAGGCTGGAGCGGGGTGGCGAGGGGTGAGGGGCTGCGCTGTGTTGCAGATGGGCGGCATGGAGTGCGTGATCACGGGGCTCATGGACGAGTTCCAGGCCTTCTTCAAGGGCCAGCGGTTCGCGCGCGAGCTGTTCACGCTGGGCGCCGCCGCCGTGTCCTTCTCCGTGGCGCTCGTCAACGTCACCCCGGTCAGCTGCTTCCGGTCACGTGACTTCCCCTTACCCTTCCCTTTCCCCGCGTCGCCACAACCTTTCAATATATATATATACTGTATAGAAGTCGCGAGTGGATAGGATTTACTCTACGTTTTTCAGAAGCGTAAGATGAGCAGCTTGGGAACTTCACCGCTGCAGTGCGCTGCCGTGACGCCCTGTATCGTCTTAGTTGTTATTTACACGTTAGAGCGCAGCACTGTCGCCCGCTGTCATTCCCCGCACCCCCTACCTATAATTCACTGCAGCTCAAGGTCGTTCAACGGGAGGGGGAAGGGGTGTTTGAAGAGTTCGACACTTGTCCGCTAGGGACCACCACAAGTCGATGCCCTAGAGATGGTGGCGATTGCGGCGGTGAATTAACCAACTACCTCAAAACCGTATTAGAAATTTTAACCTGGGCTGGCGACTTCTATACAGTATTTATATTCAAAGCCACAACGCCCAAATACCACAACGCCGGAATACCATAACTCCGAATGCCAAATTGACCGCAACGCCGACAGCTAGAAAACTGCTGTGTACCACAACGCCGAATTACCACAACGCCGAACGTACAATAACGCCGAAATCCACAACGCCGAATGCCAAATTGACCGCAACGCCGACAGCTAGAAAAACTGCTTTGTACCACAACGCCGGAATACAGTAACGCCGAAATATATTACTGCAGTGAGGAGGGGAGGGGGGCCACAGGAGCAAAATGAAAAACAACTGAATGAATTTGTGTGCTAACCTTACCTGACCTAACCTAAACTTTGTGGCAGTCCTGCAATGACATTTTTCGGCGTTAATAAAATTTCGGCGTTGTGGTAGGTACACGGCAGTTTTCTAGCTGTCGGCGTTGTAGTCAATTTGGCATTCGGCGTTATGGTATTCGGCGTTATTGTACGTTCGGCGTTGTGGTGCGTTCCACTTCCCCTTCCCCTTGCCCGCGTTGCCCGGTCCCGCACAGAGGTGTGCAAGTAGGGGGTTGTCTGTAAAGTCGGTTTACGGACGATAATTTTAGTGATAACGTCACAAGAAAAACATTGATGAAAAAAATTGCATAATTTTTTTTTAATTTTCAAATATATTATTTACAGTTTTTTTTGCAAATTTAAATTTAAATAATTTGTTTTAATATAATCAACGAACGATTAGTTAGAAAAATGCCCGCCTTAACCTGTTTGTTATTATAGAAGATTTTCTCGCACGGTGGTTGGCCGGTTCTCGCACGCTCTGGCTCAGGCGGAACGTGATCAATGAGCCATGCTTTTTTCGTGCGTGCAGCCGGCGTTCATCGTATTATAAGACGTTATCACGTCAAATAAAAGGCATACCCGTATGTATTCGTTACTATAACAATCAGTACTCGTTACTATAGTATCGTTACGTTACTCTTCTGATACCTCATAACATGATATACTATGTTAGAGCAACGAATCGAGTCGTATTTCGTACGCGTACAGTATGACGTCGCGGCGTCGTAACATTCGTAATTTGTAAAAAAAAAAAAAAAAAAACATACTTAGGCCTATACATTACATACCAAACTGCGTAAGGTGCATTTTTTTTTCTTCACTTTTTCCGTATTTTGAACCAGACTTGTGTTTTTAGTCATTCTAAATTTAATTTGATTTAATAAGTAATGTGTAGAACTACAAGTGAACTGTTGACGGAATCTACTAAATTTGCAATGGAATTATTATTTTTTGAAAATTTTAAAGGTGATCTCATGTTATGTCACAATAACATCGCAATCCATTATGCGTCGATTATAATGAAAAAGCAACAAATAGGTGTCGAAAATTATTTATTGGCAATAACATTTAATCAACATTCTAACGATGAATCTCATACTACAAAAAAATGCGAGTAACGAAATGCATTCGTGTGTTAAAGTTTCGTACTTGCGTTTTGCTACAGCTCTAGCCTCACACCTGCACGCTCGGAAAAACAAACAACATCCATGTGCTTCTACAAACCAGTTACCAAGAAATAGTTTGTGGTACTACAAGAGAGGAGAGATAGTGTAACCTTGTACGACAGATGGCTGTGATTACATTTTAATACATGAAATACGTTTTCCCAGATGATACTGAGTATTTCTAACAAAAAAGCTATACATAATTTTATATTTTAATTTATGTTTCATTCAATCATTTTTTTAATCATGGAAAATATAATCGAATATTCAACCGTTTGACTTTATTATTGCTGTATCGTGCTTATTAATGTGCGCAGTCAATATGTATTGGAAAGCTATTCAGGGAATGGTTTACAAATAACGTTTAACTATTGGAGGAACTGGAACAACAAAAAATATAAATTCTCGGATAAGAATCCTAAACCAGAGTTACTCAAACACTATTTTGTAGTGATAAAGTTGTTTTCATGTAAATGTACCCATTTACAAACATCTGTAATTTTGCATAATAATTTATGTTCCATTTGCAAAACAAAAAAACGGACGCTTGGAATAATGATTTTCTTTTAACTTTCTTATAAACATGTTCAGCTTATAATTTTTTTCTTTTACTTTGTTAATATTAGTACACCATAGACGAAAATTACGAGTCTTTGAATAACTTGAATGTTCTAACAAATATAGCCTAAAAAGGCTTTATAAAATGTTGACGTTTCTGTACCTACAAGTAGAGACCAGAAAAATTCGCGAATTCATTTCGCGGTAGGCTAAAATACAAATAGTTATACCTCAGTGCTGCCTCTGCTATTGGCTCACAACTCACCTGGATGACTCTGGGCCAATGAGAAACACCAGACCAAAGCTTAATCGAATCACAGGCTGCTACGTTGGGACGTCTCACATGACAGCAGCCAATGAGTGGGTGACATTTGACCGAGTGTACGTAGAACTATGGAGTTCATCCTGGAGGTCATTGAACCCGCGAATTTTCCCGGTCCCTACCTACAAGTATTCTAGATTCGTTTACACGCATACCTAGATACTTCACTTGTAGTTCAGACAGCACTTGTGAGGTCACTTTCGGAGACAAGTACGTATAAGTATATACTTCAATACGTAAAAAATTATTGTATGCTTGTTGCGTATAAGTATATACTTCATGCGAATTCGGGACACGGCCTTGAACTCTGCTCTCTCAATTTGAAATCGTAAAAACTGCTGCGAGTCCATTAAACACCTGTATGGGGATCTGATAGATTGAATAATATTCCATTGACATAACTCTGATTTTCAGTAGCTATTACAGTTTCATTTTTAGGGCGTGGAAAACTAAAATTCTACTTATTGGTAGACACCGAAAAGGTTTTTAAAAAATACATAATGGATTATTTTTTAAAACTTGAAGTTTGTGTTGTTTTAAAACCTCAAATTTAACAATGCTTCCCATTAAATAAAAAACTATTGGCTGATACGTGCATAGTTAACTAGCGGCTCTCACCACCGAGTTCTTAAAATATGTTGCAATAAGTTGCAGTATGTTGGAATCTGCTTTTTCTCAAAACTCCCATATTTTCAACCAATTTTGAATATACAAAAAGAGAATACGGCTATCACTAAACACAGAAATGGAAGATAGTGACTTTCTATACTTACGCATATGAGAACTTTTTAACATGGTCATTAGCGACTTTTATATCTCCAATTATACTCTCTGTAATAACGTAATTTAATATATTTGTATTATGTTTAATTTTTACAATATTAAACTTATTAAAAATTTCTCCTTAAGACCACAACAAGGTTTAATACTGGTTTCTCAGTTGGTTTTGTGACTATCTAGCACATATTTTTCCAGACATGACAGTTAGAAAGTACTGCTTTTTAGCTATGTTGAGGGGCTCCAAAACAATATTTGCGATACACATGACATTTTTTATATTTTTGTACAACGTTCTCCAAGCACTTATTAATGCATCTTAGGCAGGCCTAGAAGTGCATCAAATGCAAATGATGTACGTTATTTTTTATTGTAAAGTTTTAACTTGGATAGAATGTTTCGAAAAATGTTTTCCCTGTGCGTTTGCATCTGACGTTTCCACCAGTTAAACTGAGGTTACATCGTAGAGCACATATGCCATTTCATGTGCTTGCTCGTCGCTGCTCTAAACTACTGTTCTTTTCGCTTCCAGGGAGGCATCTACATGTTCCACTTGTTCGACACGTATTCTGCTGGGATCTCACTGCTGTGTTCCGCCCTGTTCGAAGCCATCGCTGTGTCGTGGTTTTACGGTGAGCGGCCTGTGTTGTAGCTTTGGTTCGTCGAGCTTAGTTCAAATCACGTCTGCCTGAAACTATTTGTAGTTAATTATATACAGGTGTCCTGTGTCTAGCACCATGGTAAACAGGAATGACCTGAAATTGTCAGGGAAGTTGGAATTTATGAAAGAAAAAAAATCGGGAAATAGCATGGGAAATATACGTTAGCTCAATTAATTCAAATGAAATAGCTAGAAGAAGGGTTTAGTCTTTGCTGCAATGCTGGTTTGCCAAGAATATTTAAGCAGATTTGTATTTTATTTTGGCTGGATTCCGTAATTTCTATGATTTCGTTTCTGTGTAAACCTTTTTTCACGACATTTAATCCGTAAGTGACTATGGCAGTGCTAGGAATTAGCGCAAATATTGATGTTTGTAATTGCTGTTCTGTGTTTCTTATAGAAACATTACAGGTTTTGCTCAGTGAAAAATGATTAAATCGCTGGAGAATGCAAGGAATTATGTTCGTTGGTTTCGCTGGAAAGCCATCTATAAGAGATGTTTTATATCATTTGGTCATCCCTGTGAATATTGTAAACTATCCCTGATGGCGAAAATGTTACTGCCATTATTTGTAATATTATGTGATTGGGATTATTTAACTTTAACGAACTCTTATCAACAGAACAATGTTTTAACCAAAACAAGCCCAAAATTGTAATTTACTGAAGTGTATAAGCTGCGTTGAGTCAAGCAGAATTACCGGTATTTACTATTGCATAAATAGACCAATGGGAGCTCGCCTCCCAGGACAAAGGCACTCACCACGATGGGATACGACTACTCCGCCAGACATGTTGCGTCTCCAGCGACCTGTCTGTCTTGTGCGCACGCTACTAATATTAGCAGTAGGTTCACCCATCACATTGTCAAAATCAGCTAACGTAACAATGCCAAGTATGTTTGTTTACAAATATTACTACATTTATGCTGTAGCCAGCAGTAATGGTCACAGTTGCTTGATGTTACAGGTGTGCTAGATGATTGGTCAATGTGTTATTCTGTTGCTCTGTTATCACATTGCAGTCACTGTAGGCATATTTCCAATAGCATTTTAAGATACATCATTAATATTACCCAATGTGGAAAAAATAATGTATTTATAAAATAACCACATTGCACCCGATATTTTTGGTCCATTGCACTAGATTCCTAGCAATATCAAATTGTGTTAAGAGGAACTATTTTAGCAGGTAAGTAAGATTTACTGCGAGGATGCCTTCTTACGACGCTAGCATTACCCTCGCTCGTTTGAGACTGCTTATAGGACAGGCGTGATGGAATTGTAATGTAATGACGACTAGTTTTATATTTAGACATTCGCTGGAATACTATCTTTCATCCTTATAAGTTTACCGTAACGATGTACATCTTATAAATTTCAAACAACAAAGCTTTCAATCGCATTTAATATTGTCATCCCAATAATTTGTTCAATAATCACCCAGGCAGTAACTGCTTCAGATTATACACAGGTGAATAAAAATGTAACTGTAGGTTATTTGAAAACATGTAAAAAAAATAAACTGTGAGCAAGTCTTTCAGTACAGAGTACATGCCTGTGATAAGCAAACATCTAACCTCGGCTACGAGTAAACTCGGGTGTTTTCGTGTTGTTCATGTTTCAAATAAACTTATAATACGATACTCAGGCACGCCTATGTAAATCATATATGAGTTTTGAAAATGTAAGTGTAAGTTTTTTTAATAGATTACCCTTGTGTGCAAGGACAGTATCTTTTGATAAGTATAAACAAATCTTAGAACAATGGTTCATATCCAATCCTTTATACTCACTAGACGAATGGAACAATTTAAATTTTAATGACCTTAAGTTTGTGTAAAGTTATATTATTGTTAAGATGTTTTTCTTTAAACTTAAAAATGTGTATTTATATATTATTTTTATGTATTTTCAATGACAATGTCTATTGCACCCTGTGTCTAATGACAATAAATATTATCAATTATCAATTTTTGAAATAATGCCGAGTGGGACAAATAAACTGATAAATAGAATAGTCGCGTTTCATATACCAAACTTTTTGGATGCGAGTCACACACTAATCTTCTACGCCCGCCGTGAATCGTAAACGTTGCTTGCTGTCCATCAAACGCAGATATTAATTAACAGTTCGAAATAACCAGAATTTTAAAACTAATAGAAACGGCTGCGATGAAATCCCAGCTTTGGACCTGATTTTCAACAAGAAATTTTGTTAAAATACCGCCCATATTTTTAAAAATTCACTTAACAGTTATACTATAAATTTTCCGTACCCGTTATAAGTTATATTTCTATGGAATTACTAAAATATTAACCTGAAACCAAGTAGGCCTAAATGTTTGTATATTTGTTTTTGCTTAAACGAATTAAATCAGTATAACTGAGCTGATTCAACATTATTATTATATTATAATGATATTCAAAAAAGTTTTTAAAAATATTTCTCAAGTGATGATATATTTGATCCTCACCCCTTCAGGTTACCAAGCGCGCTAGTAGGGCTCTGGGAATTTAGAAGGAGAATATGTATTATAATCATTTGTAATGCAAGTTTTTCTGTGTTTTTTTTTATAAACTTGTGGTACTATGACTATATTAGTTCACCAAATATATTGCATGGTAGTTTCACTGTCAAATAGTTTGGTATGTCCCCTGATGTTTACGGAAGTGGCTATATACGAGGTTATGTTGCCTACACGTGGGTCCGCCATCTTGGTTACACATTTCCGTTCCATCACCTTCCGTTCCATTTTCACGGAATTACTCCTAGCAAATGCCGTATACCGAGAGCTTAGATGCTTACTAATATATACCCCCGTTGCACGCGCCGTGTGTGCATTACGCGATACATTGGTTACACAGGTTATATGACGAGCTGTCCGCCATGATGCCAGCTGCTGACCAACGAACCATAGATAACACTACACTCTCAGCCTTACCAACCGAGCTGACAGCACATAAAATTTACACATCAAACACGACCTGAGTGTGAGGTTACAAAAAACATCTCTGTATAGTTACCGTGAAAGATAAACTTGTGCACGCGCAGTGTTGCATTCAGTGATGTACATTCGTTTGTCTTGTTTGTTCTTGCGCAGGTCTGGAAAGGTTTTCGCAGGACGTGAAGGACATGCTGGGCTCGAAGCCGGGACTCTACTGGAGAGTGTGCTGGAAGTTCGTCAGCCCGTCCTTCATCATAGTGAGTGAACAACCTGCGCCTGCATCTGTGGATCTGCTGCGCCATTTTGCTCTTTGCTTTCGACGTGATAACGTATTATAAATCGATGGAACACCGGCTGCACGCACGAAAAAGCATGACTCATTGTCACGTTTCGCAGATTTTGGCGGGCTTTTCAAAAGCGTCAGTTTCATGAATTTGATTTATGATTTAAATTTTATTCGTTTTAAATTAACACTTCATTAACATTAATTTGATTAAAGTTTATTTTTAAAAACAATTGCTCATAATTATTTTTAAACAAATAATTCACATTAAACTTGCAAAAAATTGAAAAAATCAAATCATGGATGAATTTGATTAAGTGTATTTATTCGTATTTAATTATATTTTCATCTAGCTCAACGCCAATTTTTTAAAAAAAATCACAAGTTATCAAATTTTAATTAACAATGTATCAATAAGTACTTTTTCATCAATGTTTTCTTATGACGTTATAACGTAAAATTATCGTCCGTAAACCAACTTTACAGACAACCCCCTTTTTTTTTGCTTTAGTCATTCTTCTTAAGGCGCGTTATGGAAAAATGATGAGAGTGAATTTTTAAGATGCGCGCGCACCACGCAACAAATTTTCACAGGCTGGAAGGCTACATACAAATAAAAATTATATGTGCTTTAAAACCTATAGTTTTTTACTGTTTGATAATGAATGCTGGGCCATATTATTAAAAACATTATTTATTGTGAATATTAGTGATATAAATTGTATTTATAAACTTTTTCAAGTGTATTTAAATGAGTGAGATCATGTTCACGTATGTATAATTTATTTGGATTAGAAATTATTACATTAATATTAAATAAATAATTAAAATAAATAAATTAGGATATACAGTCAGCAAAAGCTATTGATTTTTATCATTAATTAACAATTATCTAGATTATTTTACTAAATTAAATAATTAATTTTATACGTGTGTTTATATTAATATTGAATAATGGATATTTATTTAATTTTTTTAATTTGATTGAATTTATACTTTACGAACCGTGTACAGCATCACTCCAGTCTTTTAATAATTTTATTTCTAATTATTATTTGCATACAAAATTTAAGTTGGTTTTTATCACGCCAAGTAGGTATAACTTCTAACGCACGTACATAAGTACACGCCCAAAGTAGGGATGCTTCCTTTGTCTGACCCCACATTTCTCTCTAAAAGTATTACAGATGATAGATACAACCGATATTCTTCGATCACAGTTTAAACTGTGATTGCTCCTTTTGAATATCTGTGATTTGTAACTGTCATCTGAGCAAAGTCCAAGCATTTCCTGTTGCTCTAATGGTGAAAGTAGTAAACGAGTATACGACAAGTGCTAAAGACGTAACTATATAATTGCGAGTAGTTTCAAAACATGTTACACATGAAGACTTGATAGCAGCTAATATAATTAATTAATGTATGCTGCAAAAAAATATGTTTGTTACAAGAAAACAAGAAAACAGAAAAAATAGGTACATATTAATTGAATATTGAAGTAAATATGCTATATATATTTTAAGAAACACTATGGTAAAGCTATAATATGTTTCACTAGTAATGAGAAAATTAAAAAAAAAATCAAATTGTAGCCAGGAAAAATCCTTATTTTGACAAAACTTTAATAATAACATTAAAGTCTGGAATATCGCGTCATATTCCTTCTCTCCGACACCAGATATAATGACCGTTCACAATTGCACGTAAACGGAGAAGACGTCACCAACGCGAATGCTGCTTCCAACAATGCACGGAAACGTAGACAAACGGCAACCAATGAAATTGCATTTCGAGGTTACAAGCAATTTGAAGGTTAAAATCACATTATGCTTCGAAATCATGGCACATAAATAATATCAAACAAACGTCAAAGTAATAATATACCACTAGATATTCTTGCTAACGTACGTATTTATAACACAAACAAACATACCTGCCGCCGCACGGAGCGACGTAAGCGTAAGAGCGCAGCATCGCCGAGCTGATACGTGCGGGTCCGTCTCCGTTTACGCAAGCGGCGACCTCCCCGTTGCTGAGCGGCGCAGTGTGTCATCTCACTCACGTCCACAAGCAACCACCCACATCGGTTGCACATGGCTCTAGGAAAAGAAGTGACTTCCATCTTTATTCATCGCATTGACCTCAGCGGCAGAGGCGGATCCAGGATTTTGGTTTGGGAGGGGCTTGACCCAGCTGAGGCTAGGCTTTATCAAGGCAAACACTAAAACAATAGTGGACCCAAATGCTTTTGGAGAGGGCTTGAGCCCCTTAGCCTTCCCCCCCCCCCCCCTCTGGATCCGCTACTGCTCAGCAGCACATGGGTTCGAGTCCCTCCCGTGACCCCGCCAGAGAAATAAATTTTAACACAGCCTTAGAAGTAACCCAGTATCATCCTCTTCACAGACACCCACACACAAACACAAGAGGCAGCGGCCTGGGACTCCTCGCAGGGTCCTTGGTTCGATGCTCGGCTCTGGCACACGGACCACGAGGCCCGCAGTGGCTGTGATGACAATACACTGTGTCGCGGTGTTGGCTGACCGAGCAGACAGCTCTGAGCACCTCCGTGCAGCTGGTCGCGGCCTGTTCCGCAGGGCGTGGTCATGTTCGGCCTGCTGTACCACCAGCCGCTGCAGTACAACGACTACAGCTACCCCGGCTGGGCGGAGTGGGTGGGGTGGGGGCTGGCTCTCTCCTCCATCTCCATGATCCCGCTGGTGGCCGCGATCCAGCTGCTGAAGACCCCGGGCACCTTCAGGGAGGTGAGTTCCGGCCGCGCTCCGCTTCTTGCAACCTGTCCTCGCTTCGGCAGAGTCCCGCACAACAGCACAACAGTCTTGAAACGTAAAAACAATTTTTTTGGGAAGCCTACGATTCACTCGTCCTTCTGGACATACCCGAATACACACGTTGGCAAGCCTTCTTTCAACAGACGAGAGAGCCGAATGTCCGATCGTGCATCTTCGGTTGTTTTTTTTTTTTTTTTTTTTGTTCATTGTAAATACATATACAACTCATGATAACTAATGGTCAATTAGGTTAGGTTAGCTACATTATAAATACTTTAAAACATTGTGGACGGTTGATTTGGTTAGGATAGTTACATTAAAGATATTGTGAAATCATGTAAACGGTTTCCCCCAAATAAATACACCTGTTGTGGTACGGGGAAAAAAAAAAGGTGAGCATTAACTTCGGGGAAATTCGGGTTTGGCTCTCTCGTCTGTGAAAAGAAGACATGCCAACGTGAGTATTCGGGTATGTCCAGAAGGACGAGTGAATCGTAAGCTTCCCCAATTTTTTAGTTATACTTCTTTAAGCGCGTCATGGAAAAAAATGAGAGTGGATTTTTACGACGCGCGTGCAACGAAATTTTCACATCAACATAGAAACCCATATAAAGCCACTTTCACAACAATTAGGTGACATATTAAACGTATTGTTGTGCAAAATGAAACTTCATGATAGTGAAATAACCCTGGAATATATATGTTAAAACTAAAATGGTCACAGTAAAGAGTAATTTCAAGTTATAAAAACCTAAGAATACTGGTAATTAAAATTATAATACATATTCTCCATTTGTCCTTCCGTTAGCTTTCTTCGTAGCGCAGTATACTTTATAATAAAAAGAAATTTGACTGAAAGATTACAGGATTTTACAAATTTTGCTTTAAGTAAATGTATATGAAAAGATTTTATTATTAACTTTTTAGAAATCTTAACAAGGTGGGCAGTATTTTAATAAATTTCCTTGTTAAAATTTAGGTTCAAGCCGAGATATAGTTTTTAATTCGTCTTTTTTTTTTCGTTTTAATTAAAAGACGTTTCATTATGCATTTTAACTAATAATTAAATATTATGAATAAGAATAAATAGCCAGCATTTTTATAGATTATCATTATTAATTAAAAGTTATTTTGATTATTTTACTAAATTAAATAATTAATATTACACACTTTTTATATTAATATTGAGAACTGAGTATTTTTTTTATTAATTTTTGTTACAATAAATTTCAAAATAGTTCAGTGTCATAAATAAAAAAGAAGTATACCTTATAACGCGAGTAATTAACTTCTCACATCTTTTTTTTTATTTATTTAAAACACTGTACTTAGTAAAGTAAAATTTGGAATGATATTTTGAAACCCAAATTTTCGTGTTACTATATTTCATTAGGTGTATCATCTAATAAAATTATAATTTTTTTATTTCTAAGAATACATAATTGAAAGACGCCATCTTGGTGTCATCTGTTATTGTTAACATATTTTTATATAACTTAATATTAATAAGTTTGGGTCTTTTGAGCATAGTACATACATACTTTTATGGAATACCTTGCTATTGAAACCGACCGAATTCTACAAATATTTTCTCCTGTGAAATAATAATTGTTTAAGAATTCGTTGATTTTTTCTTTCACACATACAACTGTAATAATACTGTCAAAGCATGCTATTTTATATTCTCAGAGAAATCAACAAAAAGTAAAATTGGAAAATATAATTAAACTTACGAGTATCTGCCGTACACAAAATAATAATTTTAATGTTAACAAGCCGGGTAGTACCTACCAATCTGTCAAAGAAAAAGAGGGGGGGGGGGGGGGGGGGTAGTGTAGTGCAATCTAAGAGTGAGCCTGATTGTACACACAGTATTGGAACGACTTGTCAGTCATGACAATGTTAGTGGCATTTATTTTGGTACCTAATTAGGCTATTAAATATCCAATGTGATTATTGTTTTTGTTGCGATGATTGTAGTAGGTATCTCCGGCAAAAATTGTGTACATACGCCATTGTGAAACCCTTTGTATGTATGTGTGTATGTATTTATTTATATAATTTATATAAGGTTTAGGAGTTTTTTCTTGGATTTCCAAACTTCAGAGACTGTATGCACATCAGTGACTTTTTCATGCGGATATTTGAAATGGGTTGGTAAATGACACTATGTTCTTTGGGAACTGAGAGTTGACTGAATTTTTTTTAATTTTTAATAGTTTATTGTTTAACTGTAATTTTTTTCAAAGATTATAACATATAACCTCATTCAACCTTTTGGCTATCTTAAAACTTAAAAGTATATTTGTTTGGCATTTCACAGTTATCCCTTTTAAGATGCAGAAATACTGTGGCATTACAAAGAAACATCAGAGTGTTAAAACATTGAGACAGTAGGATAAAAAAATTATGAGTTTTCCTAAGATATATGTATATACAGTGTCTATACTGCCCATATAAGCATAATGGTGATTTTTATATACAATAATATTTACCAGAGTTACACATCTAAATTATGGACACATAATAATTTTAGCTCACAAATATTTCTGTCCTTTCACCTCATTTTCTTTTAAACATCTTTCCTCAGTTTTTGTACTAGGAGTTCAAAGTGAGATTTCGGACAGGTTCATGGAATTCTGCAGAAACATTTCAATGTTTAAATTAGAAAATTGTGCATTTATTGTTACGAAACATGGCGTAGTTTTTCAGTAGTGATAATGTTTTGTTTGTTTGTAGAGGATAGCCATCAATATCACTCCCGAGGAAGAGCAAGAGAGTGTGCGGCAGACGCGAGTGGTGTCTCGTTTTCGCTGTAGACACTGGCTGTACGTGTGAACCACACTTGCAAGGCGTTGTTCTGCTGCCCTCCGTGAGAACAGTCAGCTTGGTGGTGTCTGCATAGCATTTACTTACAAACTCAAGAGTAAGAAGAGTTTTTTTTTTATTGTGGGAGGAATAAAATGCTGTTTTAAGAAAGAAGAATAGATTATTTTCGATTGTATTTTATTCATCCACATATTTAAGGCTTCCTGCAAAAGATTTTCCAGTGAAATCCACCCCGTAATGAATGACTCACAGTATGTAGCCGATGTCGAGAAAGTAATGTGCGTTTAATTTTCTAAGACTATCGAGTTCCTGTTAGAGAGCAGTGTTCATATTCACGAATAATGTTGAATTTAAAATTTTGGTCACATTAGAATCAATATTTCAGATTCAATACACGTTTAGGGATAATTATCTCACGTTCGTTCAACACTGAAGTTGATTTTTGATTCTTTTTTAAAACTGTGTAAACAATATATTTTATATGTGTTTTGTAAAAATCAAACTATTAAGTTATTTTAGTTTTAAATAGTATAATTATTTTAGTTTTGTATATTTTTAATAACATGTTAAGAAAATTTCAATGTGTTGACTTGTGTAATGTCGAAATAATTGTGCTTATTCAGACAGAAATCTGCGCCTCATAACCACAAATCCAATGATAGTACTGTAAATGGGGACGAATAAACGAATATAATATAATTTATTAGAGACAAAAAATGTTTATTTTACATTTTCGTATAAGTATAGAACTATTCTTGTACTTCCATTCTGGAAATTCGATCTAGGATTTCGAAATGCCTGTTCACATTTCACATGTGTTTTGGACTTATTGTGCAACGTATAGAAAGATAAAGTAATGTTTAGAAAACCAAAATCATTGTTTCAAGGAAATGGATAGGTTTTTGTACGTATCTGACACACATAACTCCTAGAAACATATATCTATGGCACGTAAAAGTGGTGTCCATAAGTATGGAGACTTTATTATAAACATTTTGTAGACTAACAAATATGCTATCTAATTTTTTTAACGTAACTCTTGCACAGTCCGTGCTTGGGAAATCCTGTCTCGTTTTCATTTTTGAGCCACTTAAGTTCCGACTACTTAAAAATTACATTTAAAAGTCATAGTTTGCTCAATTAGGTATACCTATATCGTTACCATTTTTTTAACTTAAAAATAGTAATTGTAAATGTATTTTATTTACTTATGTACACTATCGCAAGCGAAAAAAGTATTCTATGCCTAAATAATTATCAGACTTTTAATATGGCAATCATAAAAAAATTAATGTGCAAAAAAATATTTATTGCTTGCAAATATGAATGTGCTTGAAATAAGCTTATATAAAATACATAGGTGTTATATAATAAGTAATAAAAACCTTTTGAGCTGGTTTCAGAAGGAATTTTTTTTTAGATGTCCGTCGTTTGAATTTAATCAAATAACAAATTTATTATAAATGTCAGTGTGCATAAATGTTTGCTTTAATACATCTCGTGACTTTAAAAACAAGCAAAGAAAGTAATAAAGAGTGTACTATTTAAGAATTGTTAAACGTTATTCTTGAAAATTATATGAAAATATTTATGACTACTCGTTGATACAGCTTAGTTCCAAGCTTCTAGGAAAACATTTTGAAACAGCTGAACAGTTAAAAATTCATGGATATATAGCTGATATCCGACGACGCACATGTGTGCCCCTAACAGTATTATGTGTTCAATGTAATAATGTGTCATTAGTGTCAATTATTGTAATAAGAAAATAAAAGTAAACAAATCAATAGTATGTACTTTATTTTTTCTCTCTCTGTAGCTTCCTAGTGTGGATTGATGTAAAAATTTTCCTCCACTCTTTTCAGGACAGTAAAATACTAACAACGAATATGCAGAATGTTTGGAAGTTTACTTTCTTCTGTTCTCGATGGAATACGTGATGCTGAACTGAGTGCAAAATGTGGGTGAGCACTGGGCGCATGAGGAGGCCGGAAGTTGTCCAAGTGCAGACAAACGTGACGAATAAGATGTACGACACAAACTCCAGAGTAGCAAGCATCTTCACCACCAGCCTTGGGGTCACGACGTAACTATTCTACCATCCGTGGGGTCACTTGACACCTTATCCACCAGCCGTGGGATCACATGGCACCTTATCCACCAACTGTGAGGTCACATGGAACCTTATCCACCAGGGTCACATAGCACCTTATCCCCCAGCTGTGAGGTCACATGGAACCTTATCCACCAGGGTCACGTAGCACCTTATACCCCAGCTGTGAGGTCACATGAAACCTTATCCACCAGGGTCACGTAGCACCTTATCCCCCAGCTGTGAGGTCACATGGAACCTTATCCACCCGGGTCACATAGCACCTTATCCCCCAGCTGTGAGGTCACATGGAACCTTATCCACCAGGGTCACATAGCACCTTATCCCCCAGCTGTGACGTCACATGGAACCTTATCCACCAGGGTCACGTAGCACCTTATCCCTCAGCTGTGGGGTCATGTGGCACCTTATCCACCAGCTGTGAGGTCACATGGCACTTTATTCACCAATTGTGAGGTCACATGAAACATTATCCATTAGGGTCACTTAGCACCTTTTCCCCCAGCTGTGAGGTCACATGAAACCTTATCCACCAGGGTCACGTAGCACCTTATCCCCCAGCTGTTATGTCACATGGAACCTTATCCACCAGGGTCACATAGCACCTTATACCCCAGCTGTGAGGTCACATGAAACCTTATCCACCAGGGTCACGTAGCACCTTATCTCCCAGCTGTGAGGTCACATGGAACCTTATCCACCAGGGTCACATAGCACATTATCCCCCAGCTGTGACGTCACATGAATCTTATCCACCAGGGTCACGTAGCACCTTATCCCCCAGCTGTGAGGTCACATGGAACCTTATCCACCAGGGTCACGTAGCACCTTATACCCCAGCTGTGAGGTCACATGAAACCTTATCCACCAGGGTCACGTAGCACCTTATCCCCCAGCTGTGAGGTCACATGGAACCTTATCCACCAGGGTCACGTAGCACCTTATCCCCCAGCTGTGAGGTCACATGGAACCTTATCCACCAGGGTCACATAGCACCTTATCCCCCAGCTGTGACGTCACATGGAACCTTATCCACCAGGGTCACGTAGCACCTTATCCCTCAGCTGTGGGGTCATGTGGCACCTTATCCACCAGCTGTGAGGTCACATGGCACTTTATTCACCAATTGTGAGGTCACATGAAACATTATCCATTAGGGTCACTTAGCACCTTTTCCCCCAGCTGTGAGGTCACATGAAACCTTATCCACCAGGGTCACGTAGCACCTTATCCCCCAGCTGTTATGTCACATGGAACCTTATCCACCAGGGTCACATAGCACCTTATACCCCAGCTGTCAGGTCACATGAAACCTTATCCACCAGGGTCACATAGCACCTTATCTCCCAGCTGTGAGGTCACATGGAACCTTATCCACCAGGGTCACATAGCACATTATCCCCCAGCTGTGACGTCACATGGATCTTATCCACCAGGGTCACGTAGCACCTTATCCCCCAGCTGTGAGGTCACATGGAACCTTATCCACCAGGGTCACGTAGCACCTTATACCCCAGCTGTGAGGTCACATGAAACCTTATCCACCAGGGTCACGTAGCACCTTATCCCCCAGCTGTGAGGTCACATGGAACCTTATCCACCAGGGTCACGTAGCACCTTATCCCCCAGCTGTGAGGTCACATGGAACCTTATCCACCAGGGTCACATAGCACCTTATCCCCCAGCTGTGATGTCACATGGAACCTTATCCACCAGGGTCACGTAGCACCTTATCCCTCAGCTGTGGGGTCATGTGGCACCTTATCCACCAGCTGTGAGGTCACATGGCACTTTATTCACCAACTGTGAGGTCACATGAAACATTATCCATTAGGGTCACATAGCACCTTTTCCCCCAGCTGTGAGGTCACATGAAACCTTATCCACCAGGGTCACGTAGCACCTTATCCACCAGCTGTAAGGTTACATGGAACCTTATCCACCAGGGTCACGTAGCACCTTATCCCCCAGCTGTGAGGTCACATGGAACTTTATCCACCAGGGTCACGTAGCACCTTATCCCCCAGCTGTGAGGTCACATGGAACCTTTTCCACCAGGGTCACGTAGCACCTTATCCACCAGCTGTGAGGTCACATGGAATATTATCCATCAGGGTCACATAGCACCTTATCCCCCAGTTGTGAGGTCACGTAGAACCTTATCCACCAGTGTCACATAGCACCTTATCCCTCAGCTGTGGGGTCACGTGGCACCTTATCCACCAGCTGTGAGGTCACATGGCACTTTATCCACCAACTGTGAGGTCACATTGAACCTTATCCACCAGGGTCACGTAGCACTTTATCCCCCAGCTGTGAGGTCACATGGAACCTTATCCATCAGGGTCATGTAGCACCTTATCCCCAGCTGTGGGGTTACATGCCATCTTATCCCCCAGACGAGGGGTCACGTGGCATCGCCAGTGCCGCACAGGGGCGGTGCCACGCGCGCGTCGGGAGTGCTAGCAAGTAGTGCGCTTTGGTTTTTGAAGAGTAACTTCTTTTTTTGAGGGGACTGCAATTTTTCGAGCGTTATGACAATTCCTATTGTATAAGGGGAATAGTTAGGTACGTGTTGGGGAACTGGCAGAGAAGGGAATGGCAGGGGATAGGTAGCAGTAATGCAGCATACTTGCACACTTGCACCCTTGTACACTTGCACCATTGCATACTTTCATACTCGCATACTTGCAAAATTTCACAATTCCTTACTTGTATACTTGCAAAATTTCGCACTTGCATACTTGCAAACATTCACACTTGAATACTTGAATATTTGCATTTTTTAAACTACAACTTCAGCCAAAGAGAATTATGTTTCCCATGCCTAATAATAGAATAAGCAAGAGGTTTTACTTCTGTCGTGTGTGGACTCCACGCACAAATTTATTTTTAATGTGTAACATCTTTGCTCTCGGTATACAGCATACGGAAATAAGTAACCATGTTGCTGGAATCTGTGGCAGATGGCGCGAATTAAATTTCACAAAGCCAAAGGTAATAACTGTTTATTGAATTTTAACAAGATGAGCAGTATATTAATAAAATTCCTTGTCGATATCTATGTCATAAATATGAAATAGTTTAACTAAAACGTTTTTGAGGTACGAGAGCGAAACATGCTCACATAACAGTTATTAGCTGTTGAAACGAAAATATATGTTTTGAGGACTCGCTGGCCTTGGAACAATTTTGGTTGCAGCGGTGCTTATGACATGTTGCATTGAATGGTCAATGGCCTTACACACACGGTAATGGAGTAATGATGTGTACTAGCTTCGACTGGTTGTACATTACCTTACAATTATACTAATACACTGTGACTGATTTCCCAACAATACACGACACATAAACACAAATCCCTACAAACACTAAAGAACCACTTGATATGTTGATAATATTTAATTATGAATAGTAATTAACCTGGTGGCACTCGACCTTAACTTAGAATGGATGCCACGTGGGCTACAATGGTAGAAGGCCCGATAGTTCTCGGGCTGTTTTAAGCAAAAAAAAAAGGGGGAGAGTTCGTAACTCTTGACGCCGCATGTCAGTGCTCCCTCTGGTCGCACAGGCCGTTATGTGTCCTCAACACCTGATTAGGACGAGTTAACGAACGCGCCCGTGCGGGCCAGGGAGAGTGAGTTAGGGCAGTGCACCGAACGGCGTGATGCTAGTCACGGCTGGCTGTGTTGTGCGACGCGCTGGGCCGGGTGTGGCAAAGCACCATCGAAACATAGTGAACATGTAATTGTAATTCAGAGGAAACTAAAACTGTTTATGTCTTTAAAATCTAGAAATAATTAATTCATGTTGATCCAGGTGCTTTTGTGTTACAAAACTGGCCATCACCTTCTTCCCGCACTCTGTAACTATCCGCAGGAAATCGACCCCTCCCTGGCCGGGTTGCCAAGGAGCGGAGTCAGTCGCCACCGAGCACTCATCTGGACCGGCAGCTCCGCGCACATGGAGCCTTCACTCTTCGCGCCAAAAGCAGCATGTAGTCTTCCATAGTTCAATCTTCTTAATCCGTTTTGATCAGCTCCACGGCCAGCCCTGAACCTACCGTGCGAAGTTCGCGCGTTACTTTATTAATTAAATGTGGCTCAGGCATGAACATTTTTAGTGTAATACATAAGTACTTTTGTTAAGGGTATCACGCCGATGTGCCCGCGCTTCACGCTGTTATACCTCCGCCAGGAATTTGGACTTTGCCCAAGCGGGGCTGCTTAATAGCTAAATGCGTTCAGTGGGGTTTACTATCGACTCATTTCCTGGGATGTGCCGTGGACGCGTGATGCCACTCCCGCTGCCTGTCTAAGTTTTTTAAGTAATTATTAATTTGAAAAGTGATCTCAGGGGCAATAATGGGGGTTCGGCCTCGTGGCTGCAGGCAGGAGCGTGTCGCGGTTTGAAATCTACCCGGGCTGTTCAGGCCACCCAGGACGCCTTATGAATAAATGGTAAACTGTTTGACACGACACTGCACTTTATTAAGAACCGTTACATAAACTGGCCCAAGTACTGGCCGCGTCTGTTGTCTGACCGTCGCGGCACGCGAGTCTCTATGCGTAGACGATGCGCGCGACCAGGATAGGTGGCAAAACGGTATATGCGAACTTATGCTGTGGTCGTTATCGACGTGAGAGATGCGGCAGATAGTCGCGGAGTTGCTATGCTACAACAGCTTATGCAGAGATTGGCGTTATTATGTAAAACGGCACATACAAATGAATGTTCCAAAGTTATTTGCAATCTAACCTGTTGCAAAACATTAAAGTCCCGAAAAGTACATAGGCCCGGTTAGAAAAAAACATACAAGTTACAGTCACTTATTAAGCTGTTATTACGTGGTTAGATTACACGTTGGAAGTTACACATTTAAGTAAGATGACAATTAGATACATAAATCAACGAGTAAGAACTCGACACACGTGGCTAACTAGGAGCCTTCGACGATAACGATTACTTGGCTTCGAAGCCGGAAAACTGCGTAACTCATTTTCGCTGTCAAACTCTGGACATGAAAATTACGTATTAAATGCAAAACTCCCTGTTGGGATAAAATGATTAGGTAACGAGTCGCACGAAAAGACGTGCGACTGGGTGGGGTCGGCGCAGAGCTGGTAAAAGGATTTGAAGTACTTACACTATTGCTGAGACTTGGACATGGCGCGAAATCTGAAGGCTCTGCGTGCGCGGAGCGACCGACCCCTGCGAGCTCCCGACGGCAACTGGCGCGAGACCGCTCTGCGACCTCGCTCCGAGACACGTGAAGTGCGGGAAAACAGCTCCGACCAGTTTTGGACTTAAATGACATATTTCACAATATATGATAATTGAACAATTGGACATAATTTCCCTTGAATTGTTTTATCTTTTAATTGTTATTAATTTGGTTGTTTTTGAGTTAAAAGAGTATTTACTGATTTAGTTTAGCGCATTGCCACACCCGGCCGGGCGCTGTAATCGACTTGGTGTTCGTCGCGGTGCACTTACACTCACTCGGCGGACATCACGCTCGGGCGTGTTTGATGCACTAAAGAGTAGGTGTTGTTATGACATAACGGCCTTTGCGGACCAGAGGGAGCACCAGCGGTTGGCGTCAAATCCTCCCCCCCCCCCCCCCACCCAACGAGGCCATTATGCTCAACAACACTATCCCTCACACGCATGGAAGTGGTGCACTGGTTTGTCGCACTAAGGAGGTTAGAGCGAGGTGGGGCCCCTGGGCATGGCATACCTAGTAAATATGTTTTTATAATTCAATTAATGGTGGTTCTGGCATGACCCATCTGGAGGGCGCAAATAGTGAGTTTTGAGGAATTTTATTTGTACTCGACTGCGAGCCTATTAATGGATCGAAAAATGGGTGTGGGTCCTCCCTTGCTGGAGTTGCAGACAGCCCCGTCATCCCTCGGGACTCCGCCGTCGTGATCTGACCCAGAAAGTAGTCCCTTAAATGTGTTGGTACCTGTGGAACGCGGTGTGATACTCTAACAGGATACAGGATTGGTGCTGCCTGCTCATGTCACCCTCCCTGGTGTGCACTGGTCACCCCCTGGACGCTCGCATTCCCCTGATTCTGTATGTTTCCGGTGACGTAATCCTGCAGATGGTCCGGAGGGTGCCGTGCCCGCCTGGAAGGGATGGTGTTAGCACTATCATTGGTATCTAGACTGGCTTGGTTCTCCCCCTCACCACTGTCCCTGGTGTTAACAGCCGCACACCCTTCCCCAGGGCCTGTCGAGCCGTTAGCATGCAGCTGTTGCTGCGAGCAGCACGTGCGGGTCATCAGCCGCCGCCGTCTCTGCGGATACCGCCTCTGCGCTACCTCCCCCTCCCCCTCTGACATAGGCTCCTCAACGGACATGGTGAAAGTGGACTTGCTGAAGCTAACGTCCAGCGGCCACCAGGGCTCGTCGACATCGTCCGCTACACTGTTCGAGTCCCCATCGTCCGGCTGCCAGACAAGGTGAGCCATCTCCTCCTCAGCCTGAGAGGTCGGTGCTAGGTTGGTCATCGGCAAGCTAGTGTCCGCTGCTAGAGGAAGGATGTTGGGTGAGGGGCAGTCGAGAACTGGGGAGTCCATGATATTTGTGGACTCTGGTGGAGTCCCTGGTACGGAACAAACAGTATCTGACATTTGTGTAAGTGATGTGGCAGTTGCATGGCCATCGTGGTGTCCGTGCGGGCCAGCCACGTCCTGTTCGGGCGAGCCCGGAGTCGGGCTCGGAGGCGTGCCTGGTGGCCTATCACCCGGGGGTCCCGCCCCTGTTGGGGTCAGGTCATTGACTGCGAGGCGCAAGTCATCTCGGTGTACCTTAGCCGGCCGGCCGCTGGGGGTGCGAACAGTGTACATGGATGGACCGGTTCGCCATAGAATTTGGCGTGGTTCAGACCACTTGGGGGCCAGCCCCACGCAGAAGTTATGTTTTCCAGAAGATAAGTGGTGCTGCCGCACATACACCCACTGGCCGGGTTCAAGCTGTACCGGAGGACGGGTAGACTGTGGTGTTTTTTGGGCCAGGAATTGTCCTTGTTGAGCACGTGCCTGCTCCCTTATGGCTGCGATTTCCTCCCCCCATAGGTCCTCGGTAGCCGCCACGGCTACCCGACATTCCCTAGGGAGGGCCAGGTTTGTCCCAGGAGCAGTTCGGCCGGAGAGTGACCCGTGACTAGATTGGTGAGTCGGCGCAGACAGTACAATAATTTGGGCAGGTGTATGTCCCACTTTGAATGGTCCTCCTCGAGACGGGGGAGGACCATTCAAAGTGGGATTCGCCTGGGGATGGTATGTGGGTGTGGTGTGATGGGAAATTCCCCACCGGCGGCATCAGGCCCGCCAGCGCCCCCTGGTGAACTGGCATCCATTGTCTGTTAGCAGTATCTTCGGGAAGCCGAATCGTGGGTAGACCTCAGTTTCTAGTAGGGACAGGATGGTGCCCGACCTGATGTTGGAGACTGGGAAAGCTTCGACCCAGCGGGTAAAAATTTCGGTTATTACGACTAAAAACCTTTTCCCGCGTGACGTGCGGGGGTACGGCCCCATGATGTCTAAGGCTAGTGTGTGAAAAGGTTCGCTTGGTCTGCGGGGCTGCTGTTGCTCTACTCCGTCGGCCCGCCGCGAATTGCGCTGCTGACACAGCTAACACCTCCGCATGTAGTCGCGGACGTCCCTGGCAACGCCGGGCCAATAAAACTTCAGACGCAGTGCCCCTTGAGTCTGTTCCGCGCCCGGGTGGCCGGCCAGGTCGTGGTCGTGGTAAAAACTCAGGACAGCTGAACGGGCAGCTGCGGGTATGTACATCCTCCAGGTTTCCATGTCCCCCGGTACCTGTGTCTGCAGCTCCCCATCAACACATCTGTGGTAAGGCTGCACATGTTCCCCGCATTTGGCCACCCACTCCCTCACCGACTCATCATCTTGTTGAATCCCCAGCACAACACGATATAGGTTCGTGAGCGTGTCGGGGAGAACATATCTGGACTCGCGTTGGAAACTGTGGCGTATAGAACAGTGGGTTCGCCTGCCCCTGGAGTGTACGCAGTGTGTCCCACTGGCGGTAGCAGTTCCTCCCAGCTGCCCTCGTCGTGGTACTCGGTGTAAGGGTTGGGGTGTCGTGATAGTTCGTCAGCCAGCTGGTTCTCGCGTCCTGGAACGTGCTCGACGTGGAAGTCGAATCTTTGGAGTGTCAGGGCCCACTGCGTGAATTTCGACTTGTGGCCCTGTACAGAGACGAGCCACTTGAGACACTGACTATCGGTATGGAGGGTAAAGGGCCTGCCCTCCAGGTGGTTTCTGTAGCGCCCTACCGCCAACACGACTGCGAGGCACTCCTGTTCATTGACATGATAGCGGCATGCTGTTGGGCTGAACTTGGCGCTCGCGTATTCCACTACGCACCGTTCCCCCTCTGGACCTACTTGGTACAACACCGCCCCCATCCCCTCCTGACTGGCGTCAGTCTGCAAGAACACGTGCTCCTCGGGGCGGAGGCGGGATTGCGTGTGGCACTCCCGGAACAAGCGGTCCGCCTCATCTGTCCACTTGAACCTGGTTTTGGGGGAGAGAAGGGCTGTCATCGGTGCCGTGACTGTGGCGAAGTGGGGAATGAAGCCCCTCAGCCAATTGAGTAGGCCTATGAGCTGCTGTAATTGTTTGCGGGTACGCGGTACGGTCTTAGATTCTATCAGATCAAGTTGCGCTGGCAGGGGTCGACATCCGTCCGCACTCACCATGTGACCCAGGTACTCTAGCTCCGTGGCACCGACGTGACATTTGTGGGGCGCGCAGGTCAGCCCATGCCTGGCCAGCCACTCGTGGACCATGGCAAGGTGCTGCGCATGCTCCTCCCATGTCCGCGACCAGACGATCACGTCGTCCAGGTAGGCCGCGGCAAACTTGCCCACGAACCCATCCAGGACGCGGACCATCATGGTCTGGAAGGTCGCGGGGGTATCCATCAGCCCGAACGGCATGACACAGAACTGAAACCTGCGGCCATCGGGGGCGGTGAATGCGGTCTTGTGTCTGTCCTCAGGGCATACTAGAACCTGCCTATACCATGACTTAAGGTCTACTGATGTGAAGATGCGGGCGTCCCCTAGTCCTGCCAGAGCATCTGTGATATTAATGAGAGGTGGTGGGGCCAGAATGGTGACGGAGTTGATAGGTTTAAAGTTGACACTAAACCTGAGCGAGCCATCCTTTTTTTTTTGCCATCACCACTAGGCAGTTGTAGGGCGACTTGCTCGGCTCAATCACCCCATCACGAAACATTTCTGATTTTTTTACCTGGATGGCCTCGCGTTCTTGGGGTCAAAATCCAAAACGTTTTACAAATTTAGGTGTATGAGGGCGAGTAGGAATCGTGTGTTGTGTCACCGTTGTGCGACGTAACATGTCCGCAGCCGCGAACACCTGGGGATGCTGTGCTAGAACCTCGTTAAATCTGTCCACGTGTTCTGCAGGGAGCTCATTGCGTAATTCACCTACAGTGAAGGCCGGTGTGGATACGAGTGGCCTGTCCCTGCCGATGCTGTATATCATCCTGCGACTCGCATGTCCCAAATGCACCTTACCGTCTTTGACATTAATGGACTCGTCCTCCTGGACGAGCCACGGGAGCCCCAGGATGAGGTCGTCCCGCAACTCCCGCAGCATCAGGGCAGTGGTCTGACTAACCATGTCTCTAATGGTGATTGTTACCTGGGTGCGCCCAGACGTGAGCGCAAGGGTCCCATGAGTGGCCAGAAGAACGTCCTCCTCCCCCGACTCCAGTTCCATCTCAGGTACCAGGTGTCCGGCAATGTAGGAGTGGCTCGCCGTGGTGTCCACCAGGGCGTGGACGGGCTGCCCGTTGACCAGGACCGGCACTGACAGGCTCCCCGCACTGTCACCCGCTCGTCACAGTCGGTTTTGTGCTGTCGTCTTCGCTGCCAGGGTCGCCGCGCTAATTAATTCAGTTACATCCAAGTGTTCTCCCTTATTCATCACGGCGTCCTGGGTGGCCAAACAGCCCAGGGGTCCTTTGTCGACACGTTCCTGCCTGCAGCCATGCGGTAAATAACCCTGCCCTCGAGTTAAAATTCTAAATTTCCACAGCTTAAAACAGTAATTCAGTAATCAGGCAGTGGGGACGGTGTCACACCTAACTGGTAGCCATGTGCGGGTGAAACTTTATGGTACCTTAGCAAATCACATTTATGTCGTGAGACCCAGGGTACGTCCGTGCCTAGGTTAAAATTTTAATATTTCCGTATTACACTGAAACAACCTATATGAGGGCGTAAACAGTTAAGTAAAGTGGTTAGTGAGCTCAGGTCGACCATAGATGGCTAGCTGTGGAGCCGATGGAAAGATATTAATAAAACTATGCTATTGCTGATACTTGAACAGTGAAAAACCAGTGAAGGCTCCACAGAGCGACATTTGTTTAACATAAACACTGACGTCGTACCGACCATGGCCTCAAAGCCCATGTTCCGCACCACCAGTACCAGATCCCGTTTTCGGAGCGCACCCCTTGCCCAACCGGAATGAGTCAAATGAGTGCCCCGGGCGTGACCTCAATAAACTCGAATAAACTTCAGGACACGAAACCCCGGGGACTCGATTTCATAAAACAGTCAACAAATGAGACACTAGAACAATAGTAATTATTCATAAGCATTAAGAAAGTTCGTCGTAGGTAATCCGTGCGAGCACCGCATGCACGGAGTGGGCAACGAACATAATTACCAGTCGCAGTGGCCAATGGCCTTAATTACAGTGCACTTGAACCTGTTCAAGTCAGGTTAGGAGAAATCCAACCTAAACAATTTACAAGGAGACAATTTGTCACTATATTGACAGTCGCCAACTTGGTGCGACATTTCAAATCATTAAATAATACAAATCAGCTGTTAAGCCTTAAGCACCCAATTACCAGGTGCTAGATTTTATTTAAGCTCCTGGAATGTGTTTTTTTGTTATAATTCAACCTATTAATATAATATAAGTTTTTGGCACCATCTTACAAGGGAAGGGAAAGTTTCCCCCCCCTTGCGAGGTCGCCATGTTTGGCAGTCTCCAACCACTCCGCACCGGGTCAAGACGTGTTCGTCCGTGAGCAGCCTTCACCTTTGTGCTCACCAACCACTCCTTCTGTAAGTAATGTAATTACATAACCTTCTAATTCGCTGCTGCTCACGTCGACTCGGTGTGTTTTCCGTGGAGCCGAGCCTATCCCGACCGTCTTTTTAGTGATTCCGCACCGCGTTGCGGATCACGCCACTTACGGTACTGACCGACTCCAGCCACAGTGTTTTAGTTAATTCGCGGCGCATACGCCTGCCGGCTCCAACATCACTTAAATGTTACAGCTAATTTAGGGTCATGCTCGCCGAGCCCTTCCAGACTCGTTAACTCTCGCCACTGGCCGTCTCCAGCATACATTAATCACATTCCTGCGAGACTGCCGGGTTGTTGTAGTGTCGTGTTTTGTTTTAAAGTGTAAATGTAATACGGCGTAGATGCAGCACAGCACATTAGCGTGGTTTGTGTAGCGACTTTGTACCGCGTAGTGTACGTGTAGGGCGTACAAGGTACCCAAGCGTACCACCGCAAAGTACGTGAATTAAACACTGACTACGTCCCAAGTGCTCCTCCGGCTCGCTGAGGCCATTATTGTCCGTTGCTGCTTCAGGCTTGCGTGTGCGGAGGTGCCCGTGCGCAAAAGTGTAACAAATGGCATTGGCATAGAGGGGAACGCCCTGCAGAGGCACCACCATAACAGTAATGTGCCTTTAATAAGGGTTTTATTTATGTAATTATGTGAGTGTGTAAATATCTATTTTTGTGTTGTGTACCTGTAGATGTGTTTCCCGGGCGACTGAGTCGCGTCTCCCCGCCTGTGACCATGTGGGCTCAACGCACTCGCACAGTAAGGGAAGAGGGGGGATTCATGTGCGCGCGGCAGGGGAGGGAGGCCGCTGAGACTTCGTGGAGCGTGGGTCCTGGCAGTCGCCTGAGTGGGATGAGAGAGTGCGGTCGCGAAGTTGTGAGTGAGAGTCGAACGGACAATGTCAGTCATGTCATCGTTGTCACGTCACCATCATTTGCATTGTCAGTCACATCACCGTCAGTCACGTCACTGTCGTTCGCGTCGGCAGTTACGTCACCGACTTTCGTGTCATCGTCATTCGCGTCACTGCCAGTCACATCACCATCATTCACGCCACTGTCAGTCGTGTCACTGTCGTGTCACCGCCAGTCAGGTCACTGGTAGTCTCGTGTCGCGCTCAAAGTGCGTGGTGCTGGGCCTCGCCCTGATGGACTGTCAAAGATGGGAGCCATGACAGCCCATGTACAGTGTGTGACGTGTGCATTAAACACAGCTTAACGTCATAAACTGTTTTATTTCACCCGAGTAAGGGTAATTCACTTGCCACGTGGCACATACCCTCTCTACCAGAGCAGCTGGGCAGCGACTCCAAACCATGGAAACGGCCCTAACGTCGACAACACCAATTAATACAAACTGTGTCGTCTACCGTCAGTCTGCACCCTTCCGTCCTCCACATGGCCGAGCGCCGCAACTCAGGATAGGTTTCAAGGCCCGTACCTGGTGGGGCACGCGGGAGCAGAGTACCCACGACTCACCGTCAACGGCCTAGTATCGCACTAGCCTGGCACCCCCCGGACATCAGCAGCACCACGACGCCCGTAGCGCCCAGAAGGTACCTCCCGGGCCTTAATCAGAGGTCGGGTGATGGCAACACAAGCAGAATTTCACTTTACTTAAGCACATTCTTTATTTAGTTAAAACACACATTTTATTTAATATAATTACCATCATATTTAACTAATTTTTCTTGATAAAATTTGAAGTTATTTTTGTGTTTTGTTTTCGCTTTCAAGTATCAGTTGGCACTATTGTGCGGTTATTTTGGTGTGTGTTAAAAAACTGATAAGAAGTTAAAATACTAAATAAATATTTGGTAAAATGCAATTTGTTATTAAAAATTTTTTAAGTGTGACGCTAGCCGAAAGTGCACCTCTTAGGGCCGGTTTCACCAACGTAGTTTAAGCAAATTAATCTCGATTAGTTTCAATATAAACTCGTTTAGTCGATTGTGCGTTTCACCACATGCGTAATCTCTATTTTCCAGAGTAAAGCGAGATTTTATATTAACTGGCCAAGTTCTTCCAGTTTGCGCAGCTAATCTTGCTTAACGTCTGTAAACAAATGGCTCGAGCAGCCTACAATGTTATATTTGATGAAGAAGATTCGTATGGAAAAAAAAGGCCACTGCAACCAAAACAATCAGCATGAATGCCATAAAATACCTTACATGTGCATAACGTTTCAATTCGGTTGTAGGCATGTATCTTTCTTAGAGCTGTAGCAAACCGTATGTATTCGTTACTGAGTAACGGGTGCGGCATCTAGTAACGAGTAACGAAACGTTACACACGAATGCATTTCGTTACTCGCATCTTTCGTATGTTTTACGCATGCGCGCGCGTATTCGTTACAAAGAACGATGTTTGTTTATTAATAAAAGTATAATTTGGAAATTCGTCGTCCAAGTTTTTTACTGTTTATTAAAGGTATTGTGTGTGTAGACAAAGTTTTAGATTCGAACAGAAACAACATAAGAAAGTATTTTTTACAAATTATAAATATGTATGTTTTTGTTTTTTATAATCGCGTATTTTTACGTTTTATGTTCTTATCTTAAAAGATATATTATAATAAAGCCGCTCTAATGAGAGTTAATTGTTTCTTGGTTAACAAAAGCTGTTAATTATCAAATATTTTTAATTGTTTATATTCGATTTATTTTTATTTACGCGATGTCATACTGTACGCGTACGAAATACGACTCGATTCTTTGCTGTTACCATGTGCCATGTTATGCGGTATCAGAAGTAACGAGTAACGATACGAAAGTAACGAGTACTAATTGTTATAGTAACGAATACATACGGGTACACATTTTTTCGTTACTTTTACACCTCTAATCTTTCTCGACAGTTTCTCCCACGACGATTTCAGCTGGTCTGGCATTCGGTGTTATTGATTGCAAATCGAATTGAATTCGGCCGCAATAATCTCCCATTCTTTCGCCTTCTGCTTTGTGTGACAGCATCTGTACGACGATTTTCAATCACAGAGAAGTGTTTCCGTTACCTGATCCAATAAAACTGTCTTCTCATGTAGCGAAAGATGTCGACTTCTTTGTCGCTTTTCTTTAATTATTGTAGCTGAAACTGCACCATTTCCAATTATGTTTATATGCGATATGACAATTTCCACGGTATTACTAATTTTTCAAAAATATAAAAACAAGTTTTTTTTAGGTTGATGCGGCCATCATAAATTACGCTCGACCAAAAGCTGCATCTACCAGTGGGGGGGAAAATACATATTCGGGTATCTCCGACAGATATTAGGGTATATTCGCTAGGTGATGGGTGTTTTTATGTGGAAGGCATTTATAAATCGAGTTTTGGAAATCTCGATTAATTTAAACTTGCCGTCAGCCGCGGTCTCGTGTTCGATGTCGGGCGCAAGTCCTAGCGGGGTGGCTGGCTTTTTTAGAGATTTCTGTTCCGGGGGGGGGGGGGGGGCGCCAGGTTAGCTCGGTGTCTAACCGTGTGATGGTCGTGGGTTCTTTGCCCCAGCGTGGCCCGCTAGAACCGTCGGCGGTGATGGAATTTGGTTCCTGATTAGGTTGGGTTGTTTATGATAATATACATACACTGTTCTTATTGTTTTACGGGTCGAACGTCGCGCACGGGAGGTGCGGGGTGAACGTTTTGTTGTTCACGATTTACACTGGTCCATTACATTGGGCGCGAGATCTACTCGGCGGTACATGACTGCCAGTGAGGCGTCGGAACACGTAGAAGTTTTGGTTACACTATTACACGATTACACTAGAAAAAACTGCACACTGTGGTGCTCTTACGTACACGATTACACTCCACACGTTATCTAAGAGGGACACCTGCGTGCCTCTACGTGTGTTTACTTATTAAGCCCTCACGCCAGTCGAGGGAGGGGGGGGGGGGATGCTTGATTGTTTGTCGGCCAATCCCGTAAATCGTCTCTACGTTGCGGGCCGGGCCACTTGCGTGGGCCGCGTTCCGTAGGCTAAATTAGGTTCACAAGCGAAGTGTCGTTGTGGCCGGTGCCGGTGCACACGGCTTTTAGTTAAAGTTCTGCGGTGGCGAGAGTCGGCCCGTGCCGTACGTTGAACTGCCCCGCTTAACCACTGGTGCGGGGAGTTTTATTAATTAGCGCCTGGGTTAGTCCCTACACCGAAAAGGACCGGGGACACACGGGGAGTTTAATTGTAAGAGAAAAGGTTGATGTTTTAAATGACTATATTTACCAGAAGTGCTCAGTCGGTGAACAAAGGGTGATGACTCCCCATGGAACACACGTCCGCCCCGGCCCGCGAGCTGCTCTCAACTGGCGTGTGACCCTGGCGCGAGGGAAGGGCTCGGCCGTTCTCTCGCGCCAAAGTTTCCCAAGTTCCGTTATTCGGAAATTACTATGTTTACAAAAGGCTGAAGGCCGCTTAAAATTCCTAATATTATTACTAATGACAAGTTCTGACAAAATACTCTCTTAAATAATTGCAATTTAGTGTTTCACGTAATAAAGTTTGAATTTGTAACGTCACACCAGAGACTGTCTGTCTCTTGTTAACCGCTCTGGGGCTAATCAATTATGTAAGCACTGGGTTGCACACTGATGTTAATTAGTTGCTGTATTTAAGTTAGGCTGAAGGCCACAAGGGGGGCACTCCTACGTCGCACTCTATTAGTTAGGGGCTTTTGTTTGTTTCTGATTAATTAATTATTGTGTGGGGAATTTTTTAGGCACGGGGAGTGCGTTGCATGTATAATTAAAATGGTTCGCTATTCTCTACCTTGGGCTGCGGTCCACTCACTTGACTCACGTGGGCCATGGCTAGGGGTGCTTTCCGTTAGCGGAGCCGAGTACTGGCGGGTGCAGGTCGGGCTTTGGGGTGGCCTTCGGCCGTACGATGTCAAATGCCCCCCCCCCCCCCCCCCTCGAGAAGCCACACTTGCACCGCGAGTGGCTCCGCCACGTGAAGGCGCCCCTAGCTTCGGCAGCATCACCGCTTCAGCGGTGTCCGTGGTGGCCGCAGCTGGTAGGACCTGCGCTCTGGATCTGGTGGCTGCGGCTGGTGGTTCCGGTTTGTGCGCCTCCTCGGCTGTTGCTGTGGCAGGTGGGCCGAGGGGCGGCGTCGTGGCGCCTGTGGCGGCGAGAGTGCGTGCATCCCTGGCTGCGGCAGTAGCAGGCTGACTAGGGGGCGGCGTCGGCGATGGAGATGTGAGTGTTGCCGCATTAGGGGTGGCAGCACGTTCAAGCTGGCCGGGGCCGTCGTGGCCGCAGCTGGTAGATTATGTCCCTCGCGGATGGGTCGTCTCGGGTTGGCGACTCGGAGTTGTGGTTGGTGTTGTTTCTCTATGGGGGCCTTCCGAGGTCGTATTCGGCTAGGTATTCTGGGCGTCGCCGGTCCCTCTGGGGCCTCCCCGTCCGTGGTGGTGGTGGTGTGGGCGGTGTTCCGTGCGGTGAGTGGGTCCTTGAGACTGCCGGCCTGTTTGGTTTGTTGTGCCTCAGTCGTTGGACCATGGCGTCGGCCGCTTGCGGTCCGCTTGTGTAGGGTTGTCTCCTGCGCTCCGGGATACCTGGAGCTTCGCTGGTCTCCGTGTCGTTGGGGTCGAACAGTTGGCGTGGCTACTGTTCACTCATCGGGTCCTTCTATGAACATACTGAATGTGGCGTGCGCGAGAGAGGCCGAGTGTCCCCATGCTCCGCGTGTCGGGCTTACCCAGTGGGTAGCGTCTAAGTCCTCTGGTTCCTCCATGATTGCCGTCACGTCGTCTGGTTGGGATGTCAAGTCCCCTGTCGCCATTTCTGTGATCGTTGCATGCTCGTACTCTGTTGTTCGCCCTTGTTGGTGAGGCGTCATTGCCTCGTGCGGGTTTTCTGGCGCGGGTGGTAGTCGGTCTCTTGAGTTTTGTGCGCTCGTCTCTAGTGTTGGTGGTGCATCATCGTGGTTGTCACTTGTGGGTGTTGAACTGGGACCCTCCTCCGGGTTGTCGTGTTCCGGGGGTTCGTCATGGTCTTGGTTTTCTGGTGGAGGTTTCCCGGGGCTAGAGGCGAGGCGTAAGTTTTCGCGGTGGATTTTTCGCACTCGTCTGCCTCCGAGTCTAACCAGGTATGACGTCCTCCCTAGAGGTCTCTGCACGGTGTAGCCCCCCCCCCCCACCCAGCGGGTGCTAGCCCGGCGCAGTAATTGCGCGGTGTTGCGGACAGTGGGTGGACGCGGGCGTACACGCGATCACCTGCTCGTACCGCGGGGGGCTCCTGCGCGGTCTTGGGGGTGATTTCTTGCGTATAATTCGCCTGGAGCTGCCTGGTGGTCTCGTGCATTGCGGTCAGGCGCCGTGCACGCTCCCTCTCTCCTTCTCCCACATGTGGGACGCCGTGGGTAGCCCACTCGCCTGGCAGTGGCAGGTTGTTCCCCTGCACCATTTCCGCCAGGGTTCATCTGGTCGCGACGTTTACGTGGCAGCGGGAGCAAAACAATGCGTCGGCGACGTGCTGGTCCCACTGGGTGTGGTCGTCGCCAAGCCTGAGGCGGAGTTGGACCTTCAAGTCCTGGTTCCTGCGCTCAGTGGGGTTGGCCCTGGGGTGGTAGGCTGGGGTGGTGTGGTGCTGGATGCTCATCCGGTTGCACCAATCTTGCCACTGTTTGCCCAGAAATTGGCTGCCGTTATCTGTCAGCGCTGACTGCGGGTAGCCCCAACGAGGCAGGAACTCGCGAGTCATGATGTGGATGATGGTGGTGGCCCTCGCGTTGCTACAGGCGTACGCTTCCGTCCATCGCGTAAACATGTCAGTTACCACGAGCAAAAATCGTTTGCCCCTGGCTGACCGGGGGTAGGGCCCCATCACGTGCAGCGCGATGGTCTGGAATGCTTGTGTTGGTTGGCGGGGTTGTTGTTGTTGCTCGCCGTCCCGCCGGCGCGCTTTATGTACTTAACACACCTCGCATTCCCGAATGTATTCCCTGACGTACCTTGCCATCCCGGGCCAGTGGTGTTACTGTGAGACCGCTCTCTGTGTTTGGTCTGTGCCTGGGTGGCCTGCAAGGTCATGGTCGTGAAAAAAGCGGATTACCGCCTCGCGCGCTTCGGGTGGCACGTACATCTTCCAGTCTCCCGTGCCCCCTGGGGCACGATTTAGGATTCGGTTCGCTTCGACTTTCCAATTGGCGTGGAGTTCCTCTCCTAAACGATGCCGACGTCGGTTGGCCTCGGGATACTGTTGTTGGGCTGCCAGTACCCTTTGGTCCAGGTCAGCGGCGGTGTTAGGTGGTGTGTCGGCCCCTTCCTCATCAGTGATTATGCGTGTGCACGTGGCTGGTGGGTGGTGCCAGCCGTCCCTCGGGGAGGGGGGTAGCATCTCTTCCCACCCCTCGGCATCTGTCACTTCGTGCTGGTCGCTCGGGTGCCTGGATAGCATGTCTGGCAGTTGGTTCTCCTCTCCTGGTACGTGTTCGACCACGAAATCGAACGACTGGAGTAGGAGAGCCCAACATATCAGTTTACCCTTACGCCCTTGCATGGTCTGGAGCCAGGTGAGGCAGCGGTTGTCCGTACGGAGGGTGAATGTCCGCCCTTCGAGGTGGGGGCGGTACTTTTTGACGGCCCATATCACGGCTAGGCATTCCTGCTCATTGCTATGATATTTTCGCTCGGCGGACCCAAATTTCGCGCTGGCGTACTCAATGACCTGTTTGTTTCCCTGGTCATCCACCTGAAAAAGTACCGCCCCTACTCCTAGTGCGCTGGTGTCGGTCTGGAGTATTAAGGGGCGTTCGGGGTCAATGCGTGCTAGCGTATGACACCTGGTGAACTCGCCCTTTACCTGTTCAAACGCCTGTTGGGCCCAGGTGTTCCAGCGGTAACGAGTCTGAGGGGACAGCAAATCCGTGAGGGGTGAAATTATGTGGGAAAAATTTGGTATGTAGTTTCTTAACCAGTTGACTAGGCCAATAAATCGTTGCAGTTGTTTCCACGTGCGCTGCGTGTTTCACGTAATAAAGTTTGAATTGGTAACGTCACACCAGAGACTGTCTGTCTCTTGTTACCGCTCTGGGGCTAATCAATTATGTAAGCACTGGGTTGCACACTGATGTTAATTAGTTGGTATATTTAAGTTAGGCTGAAGGCCGCAAGGGGGGCACTTACACACATATTGTTTACTTAATATGTGTGAGTGACCCGGGCACTCCTACGTCGCACTCTATTAGTTAGGGGCTTTTGTTTTTTTCTGATTAATTAATTATTATGTGGGGAATTTTTTAGGCACGGGGAGTGCGTTACATGTGTAATTAAAATGGTTCGCTATTCTCTAAGTTGGGCTGCGGTCCGCTGACTTGACTCAGGTGGGCCATGGCTAGGGGTGCTTTCCGTTAGCGGAGCCGAGTACTGGCGGGTGCCGGTCGGGCTTTGGGGTGGCCTTCGGCCGTACGATGTCAAACTTATGTAACGATGGTGAAACACACTGACGTCGACCCAAGTGTCTCCTCGGCTCCTTAGGGCCGTTATGCCTCGTCAACGTCCTCCCTTCCCCGGTGAAGTGCGACGGCCAGGGACGCACCCGCGTGCGCCCTTGCATGCCAGTGAGCCAGTGCGAGTGTGTAAATATTGTATATAATTTATTAATTCTGTAAACTTGTTGTGATTACTGTTTCGTTTGCTGTGAATATTCTGTGTTTCCGCATGTATGCTAATATGTAATTGCAGCCTGGCGCGCCGCGAGACGGGGCTCTCTCCCACGCCGGCTGATTTCCCCTCCGCTCCCCGCAACCCACGGGCGCCGGCCCGCGGGCGGGCGGGGAGAGTCAGTCGTGTTCAGGGCTCGAACGAGGACGGTCGAGTACGCCACGCCGCGCTGCTCGCGAGGCGCATACCCGGAGCTCGTGGCCACTTTTCGTTTTCAGTTCACGAGTACGGCAGTCAAGCTGCCTCCGCGAATCTTTCGCCGCTTTACGGAGTTTACGAGTCGTCAAGTGACGTTGCCAGTCGAGTACGGCAGCCAAGCTGCCTCCGTGAGTCATTCGCCGCGTTACTGAGTTTACGAGTCTCTGAGAGACGTTAATCCCAGAGAAATCCGGACCATACGTTACATAACAGGGCGCAAGCACACAGCGCTGCTTCGTGGTGTAACTAACGGGACTAGTATTACGTGTAAGCAGCATCCATCTGTGCCGGGACGTCATAGCGGACCTTACGGTGTTACGTGAGTCTGGGTCGCCGTGGGAGGGGAGCTAGTTCCGCGGTGATTACGCCAGGCTGCAGCAGGGACATAAACCGTTAATAAAAAGGGGGCTCGTGAAAACCGTCAACCCCGAATCGTTATTGAAACAATTCACAAAAATCTTCTTCTTCACCTAACTCCTCCCTCCAGGTCCCGCAGTTCCCGGTCCCGGCCACGTTGGCCTGGACCCACTCTCCGCAGAGCAGTACGGGCATAACTGGACATTCACGCAAGCAGGGAACCGGGGGCCCCAAGCCGAGGGACGTCAACACGTCGGAATTAAACTTACGATTATTCTTCATCTAGTTTTGTAAATCTCGTTTTGTAACAAAATTAAACCTGCTTGGTGAAACCGGCCCTTAGTCGCACAGGCCGCGATACCTCACCCCCGCTTCTCAAAGCCGTGTGCCACGAACATGCCCACGCATGCAACATGGTGCACCGAACGACCGGCATTTAGCACCACTACCAGCCACATCGGCGGAACCACTCCGCCGGGTGTGGCAATGTGCTTCAGCCGGATTATATCATTCAAGGGCACATGTTTTCTCCCACAGACATAAACTATGTAATATATAATTATTAAAACGTTTTTACTTATTAATGTAATTGTTCAACGTGCGATAATGCCTTAAACTTCGCTGCGACTGTTCCCTGTGCGCTGCGCTTTTGGCGCTGTAGCGCTGCACTACACGGAGTCAGCAGTATCCATCGGGAGCTCGGAGAGGCTGTTCGTCTTCGCGCAACCTTGAGAGGTCAACTTCGTGCCGATTCCGCAGCCTCATCTAGAATGTAAGTTATGACGCCCACCGCCCGTGCGTCACCGCGCAGGTCTTAAAACCCGTCGCGCGCCTAGCGCCATCACAGCAGCAATGTTCGCCACGTATTGTTCTCCATCAAACTCCCCCTCGCACCATTATAAGCGGGGTCATCACTGAACAGCCGTGCACGCAAAGAGCTCACCAACCTCGAACAGGCATGGCCAGGGGATGGATAGCACTATGTAAAGATTGATATGTAAGAAAAAAACACACTTCACATAGTGGAGTATATCATTTGTAGTATAAGGCGTCTTGTTAGGCCTAAACAGCCCAAGGATCACGTCTACGGACACATGGACATGTCCCTGCCTCCCGCCACTTGGCCGAACCCAAACCTCGAGACCCATTCCGCAAAAACTTGATAGCTTTGATGGGGAGGTAGCCGGACCGCTGTCAAGTGTAGTTTATTTCAATTTATAATCTTAAACGAATATGCTGAAATTGGCCCTAAAACATGCTATATTATTGGATAATCCATTTGTTTTGGATCCACATTCTCAACACACTAATGTTCCACTGACATTTAGTTTAAAGTTTAATGTTTTTTTCTGTGCATTACACCACAACTAAGCTCCCAAATAAATTAAAAATCCTAAATTTACCTAAAGGTTAAAAAGAAAAAGAGTTTTAAGAAATATTTTAATATTTATAAGAAACCTATTTAACACAATTTTAATTATTGTCTTGTTTATTTTTATCGTAATTGGTTCACAGGCAACCGCGAGCTTCACTATGCCTCCGGAGAATCAAGAAAAGTTGCCAGACGTATCTATATGACCGTGACTATATGTGTTTGTTTTTCGTAAAATTTTGTTTGTTTATTGTCTTTGGTTTGGCAAGACGCAAGAGTTGTTTGTTAGTAAAACAACGTTTTACGGTTTGTGTTATATTTTATGTGATGCGTTGGTAAGTAGCAAGTAAAACGGCATTCTTTCTTTAAACTTATATAATTATATTAAAATTAAGTAAGCGGCTAAATGTGTTAGTGATGTGAAACTGTACCATAACAAATACCTATATTTTTTATTTTGAAAATATGAGTTATAAAACGTCGAGATGAACGGGATACGCAATAAGGAACAATTTCCATTGTAATTATCACAGCCTTTAAGAAAAATCGCTGTACGAAATAGTAGCAGATGAAAGCATTTATGTATTGCTCTTTGTTTTGGTAATTTGTACATCACATGCAATGGCACATAGGTGCATGATTTTGTAGGAAAACCTTTATTTCGTTCAAATAAATAAAGTAAATCCAATTTTTTTTGTATAGTGGAATTTTTTCAATCATTGTCTTAAGCCCGTTCTACCATAACGCCGGATCGGAGACGTATCACGTAAACGAAGTTTTCACAGTGTACTTCAGAAACAAAAGAAATGACAACCGGTGAGATTTAATTTCACGTAAATTGTAATGGTCGGGACTCTTCTGCAACAAAAATTATAGAATTCTAAGTGTATTTTTGAGCATTACAGACGCTCCTATATTTCCCCTGAAAATAGTGTTTCTATTCCTGTTGGTTTATGAGAAATTACCTTTTTATAGGTTAAATTAAGCCTATGAAGCGACGCAGCCTTCGCCATGTTGTGCTCTATTTTTCCTTAGTGTAGCCGAGTCTGTGTTGCACTTGAGATTGGCCTGATTGTTGTGCCCTTCTACTGTTTACTTGATACTAGCTGCAACTTTATCCTGTGGTTCTCCAGAGATCTTTAGGGATGCAGTGTAGCTGAGGCTGTTTCTGGAAGACAGGAATGTTTAATGTCAGTGCGTTACGGCTGGGGCCAAGACTTTTTTCCACCCTGATAAACCATAATTAGGCACAAGTAGGGTGGAAAAAAAGTCTTGACCACCCAGGCCATAACGTTGACTTAATCTACCTCGCACATCACCACCAGATATGGGGCCCATACTGCAGCAGGGTACTCCAGTATCTGCCCGGCCAGTGTGGTGTATTCTGGAGCCTTCACCTTCCCGCCTGTCCCCTTTGGGACCCTCCCTAGCAGTCCCAGTGCCCTACCGACCACTGCACCTGCCTTCCCACCCACGCAGAGAGATGAGAGGAAACCCTCAGGGCCCAAGCTCCATGGGGATTGTTTAAAGCATTCGTAAGAAACCTCAGATCACATTTACAGGTATGGTTGTGGTAACATTTAATAGTGTTTTTTTTTTTTTTACTAGATTGTATATTAAATAATAAAGAGAGAGCATAACAAAATGATTTTCTCCCGAGCCCTTAGTTTCTCTTGATACTTCTTCAGAGGCAACCTTAAATAAATATAACAATCCGCCTCCATTTTCCTTTGCTGCAGCCAGTTTTTTTTTTATATATAGATACAAAATTTAACAATTTTCATTTTCTGACATTTAATCCCATCCTGTTTTCATGTGCATTGTGCTCTATCCTGCCCTGTGTAAGTGTCTGCAAATGCTTTCCGTCCCCCCCTGCACTTCATACACGTGATGCAGTAATCTGCAAACATCCTTAACCTTTTTTAATTTTCCTGTTCAGTTTGTTTGTAATCATCGTGAACGTCAGGGTTCCTAAAACACTGCCCCCCAGGGTTCCCTGACTTCACAACCCCAGTTTCAGAACTTTTTTATTTTTTCGCACCCTGAACTTTTTGATTCCTTTTGCGAGAAATTCACGTTCATCATCATGCCACGAGGCACCGTGTGGAATGCTTTTTCGAAATTGGTACAAAGCAAGCATGTGCCTGCTGCCTTGCGTCCACTGCTTCCACGAGATGCTCCAACAACCCAGCAGTCCGTGTTTCGTAAGAATCTGCCCTCCTAGAACCATGCTGCCTCTGGTCCATTCACCCCTTCCTGCCAGTTTACCTTGCCACATTCTTTACGTACCGATTCCTCCCATCAACTTCTCTGGATGTAAGGCTGACTAGACTGTAGCTTCCCCTCCCCCGCCAGACTCCTCCCACTGTCTTGGCAACCTCCTCTCTTCCAGTGACCTGTTTCCAATGCCTAGGTTTCAACTGTACCTGGATTTAAAAACAATTGAAAAAAAATGCTAATAGGATATGGGAAGGGCTGTGTAGGTCAGAGAAATTGTAGAGTAAAAAAAATAGCCAGTCATGGGGACTGTCAACAGAAGTGAAAACTTAATACTTTGTTTTTAAAATGTGTAATATGACATCATTTCTACGTCAAATGTACGTAAGAAAATGATTTTGGTATTATATCAGTACAATGTCAGCATGATATCATTTATCCTTACATAATTTTTTAGTCACAACAGATGTCAGTGGTATGTAAAAATTATTGTAAAAATCCATTACCCAGCTATGACTTACCAGTGATGTCAGACCTAGGTCATTGTTCACGTGGTCAAATTAACTTCACTTACTGCTACTACAGCATGTCAGATGCGAACTCACAAGATTTTACCCATCCAAAAAAGAGTCCAACACGCACATGATACAGTCGAGATTAGTGTATACATGCGTATACATGTACACAGGCCGCTGCGATTCGCCAGTCTGGCGCAACACGTCACTAGCATGTCGGTGACGCGAACCCATTAGTTTTTCCCCAACCAAAAATTGCTCAACGCGGCTAAAGAAGTTATCGCTTCAAAATGCTTTAAAAGTAGGAAATATAGATATAGATGTAGAAGTCCTTAAAATCATATTCTTCCACACAAAGAAAACTAATTAAGAAGGTAAATGAATTTTAAAAAGAAATTGAAAATGAAAATGTGTTTTTACTACTTGTGGTGATTACAAAGATCTGTGCCTTTCTGCTTCGTGGAGCGCAAGCAGAACGGACACACAACACCAGTGGCCGGGTGTGTCCTCCGACACACCTCTCACTCGACACAGGCACTGCGGGAGGCAGGGTGGTTGAAAAACATTAACAGCACCTGAAAAACACAATTTTACTATAAAAAAAAAATTCAGACAACCCTTTAAACTCTCCCAATTTCCTCAGAATTAACATTATATGAGCCAGCACAGCATGTAATAAAAAAAAAATTGAGGTTTTAACCCCCTAACTCAAAATCACATGTTTCTGTTAGTTACCTATTGAATCACAACACTTTTGCGTTTGCTGGATGATGTTTTTTTTTTTTTTTTTTTTTCCCCATTGAGTGTCATACACTTATTTTTAAAAAAAAGAAATTGGTTGTATTGTGCTGTGGTGGTAACTATCGGAAGGTTTCAGGTGAAATATGACCATCATGTTCGGCCAGAGCGGACTGAATAGCACGTCGACGTTCGGGGCGACGGCGGCCCCGTCCTCCTCGAACCCCATGAAGGACTTCGAGGTGGTCTCCCCGCCGGACGACTCCATATCCTCGCTGGCCTTCAGCCCGGCCACGATCCCGCAGAACTTCCTGATCGCCGGCAGCTGGGACAACAACGTGAGTGAGGTTCCGTGATCGCCCCGGTGCTCACCGCGACTAGTCAGGTGTGGGCTTCGTCGCTGCTGATAGGACTGTACCTGTCGTACATTCAGGGCAACATTAAGTAATCTGCGTTTGGAGAGGGCTTATATCTAGGGACACCTGTATTTCACGATTTCATTTCATGTCAAGTTATTTCACAAAACACTGTAGCTTTTCCTAAGAGTCGTGGCAAATTGTGAGGGTGCAGCAGTACGGTGACCACATTCTCATTGGCCCCGTCCTCAGCCAATAACCACAGGAGAAAAGCTACAGTGTTTTGTGAAATACCTTGACACGAAATGTATTCGCGAAATACAGGTGTCCCTACTTATACCTCACATATTACATGCCTGTATGTACAAGAGGCGGCATTGGCAAGGGGTCCACGCATCCAGAGAGTTTTGCTCGTGGGTTTTTAGCAAACCCAAGTCATCTCTGCATTAGGTTGCTTGTATGTCGTATACTGCCCATATTTATGTTTTTATGTGTACAATAAGTAGAAAGCTTTAAAACGTGCAGAAAGTTTTCCGTAAAACATGGTTTTGATGCTTACGCTTACCAGCCCTGTTGCATGGTCATGATTTTGCAAGCGCCCTTGCGGCAAGAGGTAAGGAACCGTCGCAAAGTCCAGCTGCTACCACATTATGTTAACAGTGCAATGAAATAATTTGGTATTTTGAATTTAATTTACCCAGAACTACTTCACAAATTTATGCTTTTAACTTTTGTTAATCTAAAAATAACAATAAGAATGAACAAAAACCTGTTTCAAGACATAAAACAATGGTGTGTTTATGTTAATGTTTTACGAATTTCAGAGACCATAATTTATATTCCAATTGGTTTTAATTTTTAATGTTTTCTCTATGGTGTGTATGTTTTTAATCTCTGTGTGTAACAGGAGAGTTGGATAATCTAAAATTGGTTAGGGATTTTTTTCAGAGTGTGATATGATGTAGAGGCATACATTTTGCAGAATATTTCGGCATCACACAAACATCTGTCTCTTCTTGTGTGTTTGGACTGTCTTTGACCTGATGCGCATTAGAAGTGCTCTAGCTAATGATAATCAGGAGTCTTGAATCTAAATCGTGGGCCGAGTCACAAACTACTGTTTGGTTTCTCTGTTGAGGCTACGTCCTTGTGAATATAGAGTGTGCTCAGTGCTGGGTTGGCTGATTCAAGCCACAGTGGTTTAAAACATGGTTTGAACCAAGGTTTAAAGCAAGTTTTTTTTATATATAAAAAAAATTTGGTTTTCATCATGTTCAAATTAAAGGCATACAACATCCTGCTGTGTGCCGCTCAAGTTGAGCCAGAAAAGTTATAACATTAAAGAACTCAAGCCCAGCAAATCTGACTGTCACTTCACCACAGGATGGGTATTTCCTCAGAATGGGGATTTACTCTACAGTCTGGGATTGCTCACAGAATAGGAATTTAATTTATTTTATATGTTTAATTTTTGAGGAGTATTTAGCTGGGTATAATTTACAACTTACTCAGATAATATAAATGACAAGATCTTGCTTAGTACGTAATTTTTGTTTTTTAAATCACAAGAAACATTCGTGACCAAACATTTGTTGTTATTAGAATGGTGAATTAGACCTTTAATTAAAAAAAAAATAATGATATTCTATTTAAAAATTTAAAAAAAAAAATTCTTTTTTGAAACCACTTACGAGAGTCATGCAATAAGTAACGAGACAAATTGATGTAGCTCAATAACAGTATATTAAATTAAAATAAAATTTTAACTGTTTTTCAACGTAATCCCCCCCAACACCTGTACACTTGTCCCATCGTTCCCTTGAGTTGCATATGCTCTGGCATAAAATTCTTTTGGCTGCTTTCGGAGCCACATTTGCACCTGAATCTTGACTTCTTCGTTGGAGCCTAATTTTTTGCCACGTGGAGCTTCCTTAAGGGGACCAAACACACGAAAGTCTGAGGGAAATAGATCCGCACTGTAGTGAGGGTGTGGAAGAACCTCCCAAACCCAGTTTTTGATTGCATTCTTGCGTTGTCTGTGCTGTATGCGGCCGTGCATTGTTGTGAAGCAAACTCTCGCCTTTTTGAAAAGTGCAGGCTTTAATTTGTTTTCTATCATATCAGCGTAACATTAACTGTTGATTGTTTGTTGGTCTTCAAGAAAATCACATAAAATAGGACCTTGTGAGTCCCAGCAGATGGCTGGGTCTTGAATTTTTTTGTGCCTTGGAGATCTTGTGTGTTTCCGCTCCACGCTTTGTTTCTTCAACTCAGGCTCGTAATAGCGAATCCATGTCCCATCGCCCGTTACAATTCTTTCAGAAAAGCTTCTTTCTCAGTGGAACATTGAGCTACTGATTTGAAGCCTTGTTTCTTAGTGGGTGTCCATAAGTTGTTTCGGCACCCGTCTTGTGCAGGTTTTCTTGTATTGCAGTTTATTTTGAAAGATTTTATGGACAATTCCAACACTTGCAGAACGCTTTAGCGGCTAAAATTTCAACGGTGATTCTTCTGGTGTCTCGGATTATCGCGTCAATGCGAGATTCAAAGGAGGAAGTGACAACTTCGACTTGTTGGCCACTTGGCTGCTCATCACCGATACTTTTGCTGCCACTTAAAAATCGTTCTACCCTCTTGTAAATGTTGGAACAGTTTAAACAATTGTTCCCGTACACTTTTAGCATCCTTGCGTGGATATCACTACCATTAGCACCTAAATATCTAATCAAGGCACATTGTTCTTCCATGGTGCAATTCTTAATCAGACTTCACATCTTGAACTGACTGATATATACAGGTTATGTTTACAAAATCTTAACAAACAGCTGAACATAAGTCATTGCAAGGATGCCAACTTTAACTTTTAAAAGTTTCACATTTATTAAATAAACAGTTTTTGAGCTACATTGATTTGTTTGTCTCGTTACTTTATGAATGACCCTCGTAGTTTAAATCTATTGTGGTTTAAATCAGCAAACCTGTTTTATTTACAGGCCAATTTTGTTTTTGAAACACAGATTTTGATGTTTTTAATTTTTTATGAAATCTGTTTATTAAAAGCTAAGCCCGACAATCGAAAATCCGGATAATCCAGGTAATGCAGGTAATAAAGAAAAATCAAATTTTTAAATAAGCAGACCTACCGTTTACTCCAATAAAAAACTATGTTTTGTAATAAAACTACTATAATATAGTATAATATAATATAGGGTGTCCACATTCTGGAAAATCAGGGAAAGTCAGGGAAAAGTCAGGGAAGTTGAAGTTGGTCAGGAAAAGTCAGGGAATTCACTTTAGATCATGGAAAAGTCATGGAGATTCCCCAATGATAGCAATTTGAGGGGGAAATGTCATGCTCCAGTCTGCCATCACCCAGACTGTGAAAGCATTTTTTTTTCAGGTCATGGTTTGAGACACAGTCGCACACAATGTAATGGTGTATGCAAGGTTTTGTTTTAATTTGCATTTTTCGTAATGCAGTTGAGTATGATTATTGTAATTTTATGAAAGTCTGCCCATGCAGGGGTAGGAACTTTACTGTGGTAACCTGTATATGCATGTATTTGTATCCTTGTCTTTCCCAGAAACTGTTAAATAATACAATGCAGACCTCTGCATGATAAAATTTTTATATTTATTTTGAATTGAAGATTACAAGAACTGAAATGCAAACAGACAACAAATATATTTTTTTGTATATGATTGTGTACATATTTTTAATGTCAATGATTTGTTTTGGTGACGTGTTTCAGGTTTTGAAAAAGTGTGATCTACTAGTGAAAATAAAAACTGAAATGCTCCATCAGGTGGTGTAAACCTGGTTCTGTCAATTTTTGTGTCATTGCAACATTTTTCTATAGTTGAAGGAACCATGGCTAAGCAGTGTACATTTAATAAACAATGGTTAGATTATAAACTGAATCCAGAATTTGCCAGTTGGTTAGACTTAGTGCCTGCAGATTCTTCATTAGCTTATTGTAAAGTGTGCATGAAATCTTTCAAGCTTAGTAATATGGGGAGACAGTCTGTTCTTTCTCATGCTAAGGGACCAAAGCATGTGAAAAATGCTCAAAGTACATGTTTGCAACTCAAAATTTCGTTTTTCACCAAATCCGCTAGAACTGAGCAGTGTGAAGTGCCTTCATTACCATCATGTAGCTCACATGCATCAAATCCATCTTCAACGTCAGACTCAACCTGTAGTAGTTCTTTAACTCCAGTCTTGCAGCAAACTAATGTGAAGACTTTCACAGTGAATGATGATGATGTTACATCAGCAGAAATAATGTGGGCACTGGAAGTAGTTTCAGGGAAGATGTCTTTGAACGCTTGTGACAGAAGTGCATCTGTTTTCCGAAGAATGTTTCACGATAGCAAAATAGCTCAGAATTTCTCAATGAAGAAAACTAAAGCCTCGTATGTAATTAATCATGGATTAGCCCCTTATTTCAAAGATTGTTTGAAGTCTGACTTGAACAACTGCAGTGATTATGTAGTGTGTTTTGATGAATCACTTAATAAGGTGGTGCAGAGGGGTCAAATGGACATGTTTGTACGTTTTTGGGATGTCAACCAACAAAGAGTTTGCACATGTTATTGGAACAGTGTTTTCTTAGGACGTGCAACTGCTGTTTATCTGTTGGCAGGATTCTTTGAAGGCCTTATGCTCCCTTTAGAAAACTTGTTGCAAGTTTTGATGGATGGGCCAAACGTAAATCATAGTTTTTATAAGAAACTTTAAAGTAAACTGAAAGATGACAATCCAGATGGAAAATCTCTCCTTGATATTGGCACCTGTGGCACATACAGTTAATGGAGCTGTGAAGACTGGTTATAAAACAGCTGGTTGGGATGTTAATTCCGTTCTGAGAGCCATGTATGGTCTTTTCAAAGACAGTCCAGCACGGCGAGCAAAGTACATAGACATTACACAGAATAAAGACTTTCCCTTTAAGTTTACTTCTGTGAAATGGCTAGAAAATGGAGCTTGTGTTGAACGAGCACTGAAAATATATGACAATGTTCAGAAATTTCTTGAAAAAGAATCACTTCCAGGAAATGATAATTACAAATGTCTCAAAGAAGCTATGGCTGACCCTCTTCTGAAAGTCAGGATGACAGCTTTCAAAAGTCTAATATCAGAGTGTGAACCTTTCTTGGTTCGGTTTCAAAGTCAGAAACCTTTGGTGCCTTTCCTGTACACAGTACTTCAAGAACGTCTTAGGAATCTCGTAATGAGATTTGTCAAGCAAGAAGTAATTGCTGAAGCCAGTACAGCATACAAACTGATGAATTTAGATTTGTCCGACAATGAAAATCTAATACCTATAGAGAAAGTTGATGTTGGATATGCTGCCAAAAAGATGCTTAAAGAAGTAAAGTGTTCTGACAAGAAGAAACTTATGTTTAAAAATGAGTTTCAAAAATTTCTTGTCAGCATTGTAGAAAAGCTAAAATTGAAAAGCCCTCTGAAATCACATCTTGTACGAGGATTAACTTGCTTCGATCCAAAGGTTATTTTCTTCCAGTCAGGTTTGGGTTTGAAGAGAGTCAACACTGTTCTTGAAGAGTTACATGGTGCCAAAAGGATCTCGGAAAAGCTGGCTGATAGAGCCAAAAAGCAGTATGTTACTCTGACTGCAGAAGCTCAATCGGAGACATGGAAAAAGAGTTTCACAGATTTTGCCACTCACAACAATGATACTTTTGGACTAGATGAATTTTTTCACATTCACTTATTGGCAATGACAAGAGGTTTGAGGATTTGTGGCAAGTCATGAAACTCTGTTTCATCTTGTCACATGGGAATGCTTCCGTGGAAAGTGGCTTCTCAATAAACAAGTCTCTCCTTGTTGAAAATTTATTGGAAGAATCTCTAGTGGCTCAACGTATTATTTGTGATGCTGTGAAGAATATGGGTGGAACACAAGAGGTGACCATTACAAGAAGTATGTTTGGTTCTGTGCAAGCTTCAAGGCGAAGATACCAAGCATATTTGGAAAATAAAAATGAGTTGAATGCAGAAGAAGAGAAACAACGACAAGGAAAAAGAAAAATTGAGCAACAGCTTAGGGAGCTAGAAGAAAAGAAGAAAATCATGAAATTGGAGAGAGAGAAAGAAGACATCGAAATTGAACGCAAGAAAAAACTTCTTCAGAATATGAAAAATAACTAGAAGCTATCATTAATGTATCAAGTTCCTTAAATCAGTGTTTTAAAGACTAAAAACTACTAATTAATGACTATTGCTTATTCCATTTAAAATTAGTGTGCAAAATCATTCTAACTATATACTATATTTAGTTTCATTGTTTCTGTGTTTTGTTGCATTTTTATTGATTTTGTTGTTGCTTTCTAGCCTTTGTATTGATAATTTTTCAATTTTATAAATATAAATAAAAATTAAACTAAAAAAGAAATAAAGTGGAGAGAGAACTAGGCCAGCTATAGGGATGGTGGCGGCTGGATTTTCTTTATTTCGTTCAAAAATGGTGAAATAGACAAGTTTCAAAAAAATCAATTGGTCAGGGAAATTTGAAATTTTGGTCAGGGAAAAGTCAGGGAAATTTTATTGCAGATTTGTGTGGACACCCTGTATATTGTTTACATGTCATTGAAAAATATTAAAATTACTTTTCACATCCTTTTTAAACAAAGAATTCGTCAACTTTCTTCTGTCTCAAACATGTATGGTGTTTGAATAGAAGCACAATTAGGTACATTATCATGTGCTAACTATCTTTGTTTGCACAGATGTAGAATACAATGGTCATTTTTATTTGAACATTAAATAAAATGTCTGCAAATCTTATTACTCAACAAATAAGATACTTAAATGTTCTGTGATACTTATTTCTCCAAAAAATGTCATTTTGACTGATGCATGGAGAATTTTTTTCAATATGATAGGAACAAATAAAATAAATCTGTTTAGTAGTTTTGTGTTTGAGAAATGTTCTAAGGTTGTAATGTAAAAAAAAAAAAGTAATCAACAGTTGTAAGAACAAGAAAAGGAAATGTTTTCCAATATTTTTTTTTATTATATTGTGATTCAAACCTTATGCTAAATATATTACTTTCTTGAATTTTTTAATATTTGAAAGATTAGGTATTTGTCATTAGATTTAAGTTTTGATTGAAAATCTGATTAGTTTCGTAATTTTTTATTTAATTTAATTTATTTTTATTTAATACAATTGCATTTAATTGCTTTGTAGTGTGTTAACTTGCTATCCGGTGTTATTTCCGTTTTATTGCAGTTGAGTTTGCTGCAATAAGGGCCTATGAGACCATGGGCCCTTTTTTGTCGAGAGTACAGAAATGAATTCTACATATCCTAATCTCTGTAGTCACCAAATAATTTCCAGAAATTTTAATTTGTTGTGTTGGTATGAAAAGTTTTATGTGATGTTGTTATGAGCCCCATTTTGAAGAGAACCATTTTAATTGTTGAAAGTTTTCAGATAAATAGATTACGTACTATTTTTATGTGTTTGTGGATTGATAAGTAGTTGTTTAAAATGAGTGGAAGTATGTTAAGTGAACGAAGAACTATTCTGGATTTAGTAGAAAAAGGAGCTAAACATGAGTGTGTTGACCACCAAGAAAACTATGCACCTTGATGACTTTATGTAGGCTTTTGGACTTACGCCATTGCTTAGCACATGTATGTCTGTAGAAGAAAACTACAAAAAAACACAAGTTTGTTGACCATATTCCTGTTGTGTAGTATTGTGTGGCATTAAATCCTGACAACAGCAATTTTTTGTTTAATTTGTGTTTTTTTTGTAGTTTTCTTCTAGAGACATACATGTGCTAAGCAATGGCGCATGTCCAAAAGCCTACATCAAGTCATGCACTCCCATTGCACAAATCTTTCAAAGATAATATGCACCTTGATAACACAGAACATTGTTTTGGAGCGTGGGCCCTTACTGCAGCAACCTCCTCACATCGCCGTGTGATGTTGGGGCTGGACGTCAGCCGTTGCCGTGCGGGTCCCGTGTGTGGAGCGGTGAAGGTCTGAGATGGTGGTCGGATCTACCGTGTGTGTGAGAGAGAGAGAGAGAGAGAGCGCGCGGTGGTCTGTGACGCGGCGTCATCTTGCAGGTGCGGTGCTGGGAGGTTGAGCAGACGGGGAAGACCATTCCAAAATCCATGCAGACCATGCAAGGACCGGTCCTGGACGTGTGCTGGAGTGACGTGAGTCCGCGTTGGCCCTGTCGCCCGTTCCTCGAGAACTAGGGTTGACTGCCGTCCGGATAAAGGCGACGTTCCGTGTGGCACGGTTCGTCCGTGGCGAGACTCGGCCGTAAAGGTTTAGATGGCCCGTGAACCACTTGGACACTGAACCATTGATGCACACATTTGTCACGAGTTGCTGCATGGAAGTTTTTTTTGGATCCTTCTGATTTACAAATTGATTTGAATGCTGTGGGACCTCACGACAAGGTTTCCTTATTGTAAAGAATTTCTCGTTTAAAAATACACTCGAACTTCGTTTATCTGGACTAACTGGGACCGAAGCTAAGCCCGACAAATCGAAAATCCGGATAATCCAGGTAATGCAGGTAATAAGCAAAATCAAATTTTTATTTTAAATTAGCAGACTTACCGTTTACTCCGATAAAAAGCTATGTTTTGTAATAAAACTACTATATTGTTTACATGTCATTGAAAAATATTAAAATTACTTTTCACCTCCTTTTTAAACAAAGAATTCGCCAACTTTCTTCTGTCTCAAACATGTATGGCGTTTGAATAGAAGCACAATTAGGTACATTAACGTGTGCTAACCGTCTTTGTTTGCACAGATGTAGATTACAATGGTCATTTTTATTTGAACATTAAATAAAATGTCTACAAATCATATCTGAATTATCAGAGATCCAGATAAATGAGGTTTTACTGTACAATACATATGTTAAGCGTCCATTACACTTCAGTACTATTGAATTATTTCTGTATTTATTACCAAAAGTGTTGGTTTTTTCAGGTATGTTATTATTGAGATTTACCAGTATATTTTTTTTCATGTTTGTAAGAAATTACAAACAGGGTTTCAACATGGCGTAGTTTTGGGGTGAGTTTCCATGGTGCAATCAAATTAGAAAATAGTTTCTCCTCTGAGACGACAGCCATTGGTGAAATTCGTGCTATGAATATCTCGAGGGCTCTGTAAGTATGTATTTGAAAAAAATTAAAAATTTAGGTACCAACAGGTACAACAATTGGAATTCATTCACAAAAATAATTTGATGGAAAAAAAAATGTAACATGTATGAAAAAAGATTTTTAGTGAGAAATTTTTATTTGTTTTCTGTAACTTTTTTATATATACCAAATAATCTGTAATTATGATTGAAACTTTTAAAAAAATACTCTTATTTTTATGTTTATAACAGTTAGATTAACAAAACTTATCCCAAACTTAAAATTTTACTCTTTTTGTTTTTAACCCTTTCAGTCACTTTTTCAATTCCTAATATATACCTTTTTTAATTATTTGATTGTAACTAGACTATTTTTTTTTTGTGTCTGGCAATAATTTTACACAATAATTACATTATTAATGTCTAATTATTTTGTAATAATAAATAAAAGTAAAATAAGGTTTAATTTATAACTGAAAAGTATGATGTTCACTAGAACCTACGTAAACTTTAACCAGTGGCGGATCCAGGATTTTGGTTTGGGAGGGGCTTGACCCAACTGAGGCTAGGCTTTATCAAGGCAAACACTAAAACAATAGTGGACCCAGATGCTTTTGGAGGGGGCTTGGGCCCCTTAGCCCTCCCTTCTGGATCCGCTACTGACTTTAACCCACACATTCAAGATTTAAATTGTCCACTTCAGTGGATGACTACACTAAAAGGGTTAATAAAATGCATTGACAATTTTTATTTTCTTGCATTTCACACCAATAAATTATGGTTCCTTATATATTACTGTCTCTTTCATTTTACTGTATTTTTGATAAATGTTTCTTGGACAACTATTAAGAATTAAAAAAGGGGGTTGTCTGTAAAGTCGGTTTACGGACGATAATTTTACGTGATAACGACATAAGTAAACATTGAAGAAAAATTGCATACTTTTTAATTTTGAAATATTACTTACAGTTTTTGCAAATTTAATTTAAATAATTTGTTTGAATATAATCACGAACAACTAGTTATAGAAATAAACTGAAATCAAATCAATGTCAATAAATTGTTAATTTTAAATGACGAAATCGGACGAATAAATCAAATTTTTTTTTTAAATTGCTGCTTTTGAAAAAGCCCGCCTTAACCTGCTTTATTATTACAAAAGATTTTCTCGCACTTGTGGTCGGCCAGGTTCTTGCACGCTCGGGCTCAGGCGGAACGTGACGACGAGCCTACTTTTCCGTGCGTGCAGCCGGCGTTCATCGGTTTACGAGACGTTATCGCGTCAAAAAAAAAATTTCAATCTACGAGTAAAAACAATTTGAGTGATGTTTGATTGGGAAAGGGATTGGAGTGAAGGGGAGTGTTCTGTTGCAGGACGGCACGAAGGTGTTCATGGCGTCGTGCGACAAGATGGTGAAGTGCTGGGACCTGAACACCAACCAGACGCTGCAGGTGGCGGCCCACGACGCCCCCGTCAAGACCTGCCACTGGGTCAAGAGCCCCGCCTACTCCTGCCTCATGACCGGCTCCTGGGACAAGACCCTCAAGTTCTGGGACACGCGCTCCCCCACCCCCATGATGACCATCACGCTGCCCGAGCGGGTGTACTGCGCTGACGTGGTGAGGTGCCCTTCTTGCGGCCGCCGCAACCGGGGGGGTCGGAGTGTCCGTCGAAGCCTAGGGCACGTGGACCCGGCTGCTCTGTTAGCCCGTGTGTGGCGAGGCCCCGTTTCCCCCTGTAGCGCTGACAGGTGCATGGAGCTCCTTCCTCTCGCAGCGCTCGCGACTCACTGCCCGTTCGTCCTCGCTCGGCAACTCTCGGGAGCGGAGCACTGACGTCACGTTGGCGGGTGGGGGTGGAGGGAGGGGGGGAGGCGGTGGCACGTCGGGCTCGGAAGGGCGCAGCCCGGGACAATGTCGTTGTTCACTGTCTACTTCCGTTTGTGGTGTACAAATCTAGTCGTTTCAGTACCGGTATTGGTTGCTACAATTTTCTGGATTTACTATTTTAATTGTTTCCAACTTATACTAAAAAAAACATACACGTACATATGTAAAAAAAAAAAGTACTAGTTCATCCATTCAGGTATCACCCGTCTTTTCCATTTACCAGTTTATAATTGGGCAGGCATCCTTTACTAAAATTTTTCTGTTTTTTAAGGTTATACTTGAATGTTTGTTTGTTATGCATGATATGTGCTATGCTATGCACAAATATTTTTGCCGCAAGATGGCAGACAAAAAAAACTAGATTGCTCTTTAAGAGATTCCATGCAGTGCTGAATTTTGGTTTAATACAATTCTTGGGACATACGCCATTGTAGTTTTGCGCTATTTACCCTAGAAAAAAAATTCAAGAATGCAAAAAACAAACCCACAAGGAGCAAGCCTGAATTAGCTGATGTCGAACAGGTGGACCCAACCATGAAACTAAACAGGTATTGTGGACAACACAGGGTTTTTCTGTATGCATTGTCGGATTTGAACAAGACAAGTAGGTGTTTTGAGCAGTGTTGGGATTGAGGAAATGATCTTCAGTGTTCTGGTTGAAATTGCATTCACCATCTTCAGGTCAGCCTCTAACTTTGCAAGCATAGCTAAGCTACATTTCAAAAGGATACAAATTTTTTTTTTTTTAATGTCCTACATGCCAAGGGCAATATCTCAGTGCGGCACCCTGTACGTATCACAAGGCTGATGCAATATTTGTTGGGGCAAATGGGGTCACAAGTTTAGATTCTGACGTGGTTTAAAGGCATGACCATGAGCACATAGTTAATGCAGTTATATTTTAATGTAACCATTTTAAAAAAAAAATTGTACGTTTGGTAAGCATTAAAATTTTTCTTGCAATTTCAGTATTTTATTTGCAGGATTTTACGGTGGCGTTGAAGGTTTTAACGTGAGTGGTTTAAAGAAACGAATGATGACCATTTTGTCTAGCGAAATGTTTTATCATCGTAGGTAATGTGGGTAGTGTTTGAGCGAGCAACTCTCGAGCTGGGCTCTTGTCGCAGGACTTCCCCATGGCGGTGGTTGGCACTGCCGGGCGGGGCCTCATCGTCTACCAACTTGAGAACAAGCCACAAGAGTACAAGCGCATCGAGTCTCCGCTCAAGTACCAACACCGCTGCGTCTCCATATTCAGGGACAAGAAGAAGCAGCCGACAGGTATTTCAGCATCAGCGACACTCTCCAGAATTGTGGAGTGCTGGCCTTCAGTGCAATAATCTACAGTTACATACCAAAAGTGGTGCATACATCATGAACTTATGTCACTTCTTAATAGATACATAGCTTTCCAATGCTAGTTAGGTTTCACTCTCAATATATATTCTTACTTTTCAAAAAAATTTTCTTAATAGACTCACAAATATTTATCTTCTCAGAAACTTTCCCAAACATGATGCCATTTCATGCTTTGTGATTTTTTTACGTAAGTTTGTTGCATATAAACACAGAAATATTCAGAAATGTCTCTTTAATTTGTTCATGCTCATTCATTGGCAAACAGCTTTGCTCTAAACCTGAGTATGTAAGTAATGTTTTATCCACAATTATGGCAGTACGACATAGATAGTTGCACCACAAGTAGTGGTTCCTTTCTATCGAGCCGACGATTGGTGGTCCTGCTTCTTTGGTCTCATACGTATGTATTTTGGATGCACCTAAAAGAAAAAGTCCAGTCTCACTTCATTATTACTGACAAAACATTTTCCTAAACCTACTAAATTCTTGATTCAACACAACAGGAGAGAAAACCATATTTGCCAATAATTATTTATGTGTACAGCTTTCCTTCTCTTTCTAAACCTTGTAAAAAAAATGCTATTATTTACCTCAAAAATTTGCAGTCATAAATCTTATGTATACATTCCTATATTACAATATCATAAATTTTTTTTTAATGTCGGAGGGATAATTTCTATTACTTAAATCTTCAATAAATGCAGTAATTATTACTGACACTAGTTAAGTGGACAGAAGGTCTTTCGAGATGAAACATTCTGTATCTGACTTTGTTTCATACTAAATACAGGGTTCCCACACACTTTCTTGTGCCAATTTCCCTGACTATTCCCTGTGTTTCCTGTGTCGTCAGTCTATCTAGCAAGATAAGAGATAAAATTCAATACACAGTTTGGACAGTTATGTAAAATTTTTTTATGTTACAAACACTGCCAGTCTAAAAAAAATAGAACAAATGTATTTCTTTTGCCAACTTTGATATGATTTTGCTTCAAATTAATACACATTGTTTGTATCCGTTATGTTTAATTAATGTCAATGATAAAGATTATTAATGGGTAATGGCTCACTAAATTATAATAAAAAATAATCAAGGTTAAGAACATTAATATTTTATATAGTATATAACTAATGCTGCTTTCAAATCAAGTTTTGTTGTTTCCCTTGTCTGTGAGAACCCTGGAATATAACATTTTTGTTAAGTTTTTAAGTGTATTATCATTGCATTAATAATGGGGAAGCCTTTAACCGACCGGTGGGTTAGACTTTCGCTTCTCTGTGTGATGTGCACACTGGTTAGATAAAGTTATTCATAAAAACAAAACCAATTCATGGAAAGTACGTTTATTTAAAACGTGAAAGAAACAATAATTTAAATTAATACGTCATGCAATAAAAACCTTTCAAATTCAAATAGAAAAATAAAATCTGTGATCCAAATGCACGCCGAACGAACACGTAACTATCGCCGTATACACACCACGAAAGAGTGTGGGCTATCAGATGTAGTTAACTCGGCACTCGACAGAGAGAGTGCTGCATGCACTCGACGAGATATCGATATTCGGCTACGTGTGCGCGCTCTATACGGGAAGCAACATAACCAAACATTAATGATTACAACGAGCGCTGGCTACATTCTTGTAAGCGGTACACCGCGATGAGGCAGACGAAAAGATGAACGTTATAACTAGGGATGGGAAAACCGATTCCTAATTTCATTGATACCTACCATTTCTACTTTAATAATTGATAATCGAGAATCGATGATAAAAGTCGATTCCCGCATGTAGCAAAAAAATAATTTCACAACATTGCAAATCTGTCAGATACAATTATTTAACGACTCTTTGAGTGGGGTTATGACTGACTAGACGCATATATAACAGTCATATTTCCCCAAATAAACAATATCTAAAACTTGGGTCGATGATATACACAAGTCAAAGTACAAAAATTATTTATAAAAAAATGATCACTGCGTATTAGTAGTGGCCTGTTCTTTTCGCGATCGCAATTGAACGACGATAAACGCGAAATCGCCACAACACAGCGTTATTACACGAAATTGAGTATTAAAATGCGAAATCGCAGTGTTTTTACGCGTAATTTAAATACTGGGTAAAAGACTTGTCTCGTCACTGGTAAACAAACACTGCAACATGGCCGCCACTGAACATTAATCATAAATGTACTAAAGCAAACAAAAGCTTACACACGCTCACGTTATAATGTTAAACCCAAAATTATACTGTAAAAATACGCAAAACTACGGGGTTTATTTTCCTTTCTGGCATAATGTTTGGGTAGATCAAACAGGCGAAGTTTTAAAGCCTACGCACACTGCTCGGGGCACTGACGTCACATTGGAACAGCGACACCGGATAAATACAAAAGCAAGCAGATGATTGGGCGAACAGGTTGACGTCGTCCAGGGCTACGCCCCTCCTAAGCCCGATGTGACCCGTCCACGGCAGCACCCCTCCCTCCCACCAGCACCCTCTATTTCAAACGTCCCGCCGACGGCGAGCGTGTGTAGGTGAGTGTGTGTGTTGCGGCCATACAAGAGGCCAGTAATTAGAGTCGGTGCGGCTTCCCCGTAAATCCTAATTATTAAATAAGAATTGTCAACCTTTATTTATCTTTTAATTCCCAAGGGTCGTATGTTTGCAGGTCCATTTTTCTAAACAGACGTTACAGCGCCACAAGCGACCGCTAAGAGAACTACCAAATTAACTTTTCATTATTGTAATTCTTTTATTTAGCTTTGTTAATTAGGTGGAAGGAGCAGAGGCAGTAACTTAATTAATACTGATTTACTAAATGTTTATTCAGATTTCATTGTAAGTAAAAACGTAAATTGAACAGCTAACGGTAATGGGAGCGGAAGGAGGCGCCATGACACCCCCTAGCCAGGAGTCTAATCTTGGAACCGCCCGGAGTCGGACGCGTGCTGTACCTCGTCGCCTTCAATACTTGGTAAGAACTGATCTTTTAGCATCCGGCCGTGTAATAATTTCTCTGAACCGCTTTTAACCGCTTCGAGGCCTACTCCGGGTGGAAGACTCTTTAACGTAAATATTTTTTCTGCTCAGCCGGGCTTTTGAAATCGACTGCGTTGCGAATCGTCGGCCAGGCCACGAGGTGACCTGGCCCTCCTCTAAGCTGATTCATTCCGTTGGCTTTTTAACCGCTTAATAAGTAAATATGTAAGAGGAAGGAGGGAATAAAACTCAGGCGCATTGAAGTCTCCATCTTTTCATTCTAACCCCGTGTGTCCTTAAGAAGTGTATGGAGTGTGGGACGCCTAGAGACCACATGGTGATAGCGTACCCGACGCTGAGAGCGGGTGTTAGGGCCACCGTAGGTAACTAGGGTTGCGTGTCTCGCCTCACACGGGCAACGTCACGACCAGGAGGAAGAGTCTCGCCGGGTCCACGTGGTGGCGCCCACCACATAACATCTTTAATATTCAGCAACCCAGTGCGATAGCAAGGTTTTGGATCAGCCTTACGTGAATGGCCATACCACGTCAGCCGGGGGCGCTGGCATATAGTTGCTCTTTACTTCGTCACCCAGCCGTACCGGGCAGCACAAGCATTTTAAATCGCGCCAAAAAACGGTAAATTGTAAACAAACATTCATTTTCGAATTGTGTGACGATTATGATTAGTTGGTCAACAGTGTTTTATAGATTTTGTTGAGTTGTTACCACAACGCTGAAATACCAGAATCAAGTACAACACTTTGTTGTCACCTGAACTATCTCCTGTATGGTTTGTTAGGTCCGACTAGCTCTGAACGGGTTCCTGGCCATGTGGCGGGAGACAGTGGCGACGAAATGAAGAGTTTATGAGTTAACTTTGTTGTGATTTAATTACACCTTCCCCTTAGTACATGGCGCTGTCTCAATCCTAGCCCTTTCCGTCTGCGAGTGCATGGGCACGGCTCTAACACACTAGTGGTCGTTTTCTGGTTGATTCCGAACGCACAGATGTTTGCAATCTGGCCTACACAACACGAGTCACACTGTACATTTCCTGACCAATCGGTGATCCGGTACACGACGATAGTATTCCTGGTGCGGGACGCCCGGTTTACATGAGCACGAACTAAAAGGTGTTTACAGACTAGCCTACACAACACGAATCACACAGTACAATTACTGACCAATCAGTGGTCGACACGGATTACGCATAGAGATACACTAAGACACTGAATATTTACAGTTTCGCTCCCTCGCACCGATCACGCGGACGCGGTGAACTCTTTCACTACTCCGTTACACGGCAGACTTGTTATCACCGAAATTTGGGGCGGATTTCAACGACAATGCGAACGAGTTCGAATGGACCGGTAGTTAATGACGGATCCTCAATGGTTGAGGGATGATGGCCTCGTGTTGCGCGGCGCGTCCAACCCCGAGAGCCTCGACGCCAGAACTGCCCTCCCCGCCGGAACTTCGCGCGCGAACCGTGCGGAGCGCGGCAGACGGTCTGGGCTCGAACTGCGGCCTTGTCGCGCGGTCAACAAGAATTAAACAAAATGACTTATCAAACATTACAGGAAGGATGGTTTATAAAATGTATTTTAAATATAATATAATTAATAGTTTCATGTAACTAATTGGTCCCAGGAGGGGAAAATACACTGATTCCATAACTCTCACGGAATAGCCGCGCGGGCGGCTATTGCACTTCCGGCTCACGGCCGATCGTCGCGTTGCACCTTGCACTGACACTGCACTTTGTTCGCGCTACACTACACGCCTCTGCCACGGGCAGGAGAAGGTGTTGGCACAACATAACGGACTGCGGAAATTAGGGCGACACTTGGGTCGACGTCAACTTTCATTTGCTAGTTCTCTAGTTGTTGCTTAATTTTGTTACTGTTACATTTCACAAATTTTTTAGTTAATTTGTACCCTTCTCTAAGTTTGGCAAGTTGTATGAACGAAAATAATTTATACTGCTCAAGGAAAGCCTAAAATATTTTTTATAGTTTATTCTATATTACAAAACAAATTTTAGATTAGTTTGACCCCTTTGACATATGAGCCATTAACTCCTAATGATGTAAACATTTATATGAGTTAATGTTAATAACTTAGTTGTGTACTCAAATTTGATAAATATGAATTTATGATGTATGCTACATCATATATGTATTGAAGGCTGAAAAAAAATGTTGCAAATATAATTTGAATTATTTAATATTAAGTTAACTAGATGAGTATCGAGAATCAAAGGATTTTTTAAGGAATCGCTAATCGGGTATCGGAATCGAAAATTTTGGAATCGTCCCATCCCTAGTGAAAACGTTTAAAAACGGTTTTAAAAGAAAATTTACACATCAGACAACTACGTATTTCCGTTAATTAAATAAGTAAGAGGTAATGTCCGAATAAATATTAGATTTCTATTTTAAAATACATTGTTTTATAGGGAAAAAATAACCACACAAAGCGCTCGGAATCTAATAGCGGAACCAAAAACATGCAACGTTTACGCGAGAGGTTTTTTTTAAATCCAAATTTTGACGCCCAAAAATATGGGTGCGAGAATTATGCGATAAAAGAGGGTAGTAAAATACATGACAAAAGAGTTTAGGAAATTCTTTCACGCTATAAAAAATAAAAATAAAATAATAATTATTATGCACTTTTACAACTTGCGGAGACGTTTTTCGTGTTCTGCCACAGCATGATAACTTTGGCTGCAGTGTGTTGATGATGAAATCAACAAATGCAATGATAGTGATTTTAAAATGTAATCCGTTTTCCTTTCAGGATACGCTCTTGGGAGTGTGGAAGGTCGTGTTGCCATCCAATACGTAAACCCTCAGAACCCGAAGGACAACTTCACTTTTAAGTGCCATCGTTCAAATGGAGCTCCTAATGGCTATCAGGACATATATGCTGTAAGTAAAAAATATATATATTTATTTTTTTTTGTTCCTTACCTTCTCCATGTCAGTTTATGTTAAATGTAAAATGTCATGAGAGAATTAACCTTCTGGAATTTTTTTTAGATACACGTTCAAGTGAATTTGCAGTGTCTTTATCAAGTCAAATTTTTTTATTTGAAAATTTTTTTACATTCTGTAGGAAAAAATTATTACAATGTCATACTTGATCTGGTTTTATTATGACATTAGTTTAGCATCACATAATATGCAAAGTTCATTTTCAGCGATTTACCCATTTCAATTCACCGCAACTGCATTTTTTGTTTGGTTTGCGTATCTCTTCCTGATCTGTGTGAGATGTTTCATCACAGTCTCTATGGCTGCATACAGATGTGCCGAGTGTTGTGTTGTGTTGTCATCATTTGTGGGTTTTTTTTCGTTCTCTTAGTACATTTTTATTGTTTTTCTTTGTTTGTTGACCATATTCCTGTTACGGAATATTTTGTGGGGTTCATATCCTTGTTGACAACAGCAATTGTTTGCTTAATTTTGTGTGTTTTTTGTCTTTTTTTGGGTATTTTTATTTATTTGTTTCTTTATTTTATTTTTTAGTTTTTCTTCAACAGAAAAAGTTCTTAGCAATGGCGTGTGTCCAAAAACTTACACCAAGTCGTTGCGGCCGGCAGGTGAACGACATAGCGTTCCACCCGGTGCACGGGACGCTGGCCACGGTGGGGTCGGACGGCACATTCAGCTTCTGGGACAAGGACGCGCGCACCAAGCTGAAGCCCTCGGAGCCCATGGACCAGCCAATCACGCGCTGCTGCTTCAACAGCAACGGCCAGATATTCGCCTACGCCGTCAGCTACGACTGGTCCAAGGTACTGTTCACTCTTGGTTAATTGGTAAAATGAAACAAAGACGTAATTGTGTTTCTCTATTCAACGAAAGAAACAACATTTAAAGTCCTTATTTCAGGTTTTTTTTTTTTTTTTTTTCATATTTTTACAAATATAGATACAGTCAAACCTCTCTGAAACGACCCCTCACGGTTCCCAGGAATAGGGTCGTAATAGAGGGGGTGTCGTAATGGATGTTTTCCGAAATTTTCAGTTCATTTCACACCCCCCTCCCCCCTTTCCCAAACCGCTACTCGCTAAGAAACCAGCCGTACAATGGCAGGATGCTGTCACTCACAATGCTAGACGGCTTTGCTTTAAACCCACTTCAACCTTCATGACAAGTCCGTCGCCCTACAGGTCACCTCTAAAGAAAATATGTGTTAGTTTACATGTATGTTTTCTGCTTTCCGTAGTTAAATACACTAGAACCCCGGATTTAACGAAGCAGTGATTTTACGAATACATTCTCGGGAACCGTCACAAAATTGGACATTTTGACCAAAATGTGAAAATCAGAAAGAAAAAAAAAACGAAATGAAAGATCATTAAAATCTGTTAATTTTAACACACAGGGTATTTTTGTGTCAGCTTTAACACTTCCAATAATGTTCATGTAAGAATAACAAAAAAATAATGGGACATTTCCTTTAAAAATATGGCAGCAGTAGGTTCTGCAACGCGAGTGGGCGCACACGAAGCTCGCCCGGCTGGCTGGCGGCAGCGGCTTCAGGACGCATAAGCTCACCCCTCCCTCCTCTCGGTAACATTCTTCAAGGTTAGCTCATCCCTCCCAGACAAACCATCTAGTGTCCTCCCTTATAACACCCCAACTTCCCTTCCTTTGAAAAACCTTCTCTGAGAAAATGCTCATTTCACCCTCCCTTCTCCCGTAAAATTGGCATATTATGAATGGTGTATTAAGCGGTGAGGGAGGGGTCAAAATATGTCACTTTTCACACCAAGTTCGAGTTCAGTCATCTTTGGCAAGGAATTTACAAGCTTTCAAACTTAAATATACAATAGAATCCTGCTGATGCGACCCCTCACGATTTCCGAAAAAACGGACTTATAAACGAAATGGTCGCAATAGAGAATTCGGGCCAATTTTTACCCCCCCCCCCCCCCCCCCCCTCCCCCCCCTACATAAAAAAATCGCCTTTGTTCGTATAGATTTCATATTCAAATAGTCTATGGTGTAAAAATGGCAACTTTTTAAATTCATATTACAGTATTTACCGTATATACTCGTGTATAGCGCGCCCTTTTTTCCCCTCAAGTAAAGGAAAAAAATAAGGATGCGCGCTATACACGGGGGAAAAAAAAAGTGAGTAGATGTGGCGGGGGGGGGGGAGTGGAAGTCGTTAACTGCCGGTGACGTGTGACGTTTCTGGCCAGCCCCCCACACATACGCACAAGCAACAAGGCCTCTCTTTCACACACACACACAACCTGGTCTCTCTCTCACACACACACACACACGCGTGCGCGCGCAAGCTCGCAGGTCTCTTGTTTATTTTTAGACCTCCCCCTCTACAGAAAGCTAACGCAGCTAGTAAAATAAAAAAGAGAGAGAGAGAGAATGTTGACACCAGTCCCCCCCCCCCTTCCACTTCCTTCGCTTTGTCGCAGCTGCTACCGGTGAGTCATCTAGTCCTCCGTGTCACATTCCTGCCTGCCTCCCTCCCTCCCGCCCACGTACCAGTTGTGACGATACAGCGCTTCATTATCTTCCGTCTACACAGCAGAGTTTAAGTATTTTCCTGACGCATCACCACACATCAATTTAAATTATCATTTGTTTCATACGTAATTACTTAACAGGTACCACAAAATGTTAGTACAATTTATTTACGGGAAAAACAAATTTTTTTCTTTGGAATTTGTTGCAAAAATCGTGGTGCGCGCTATACACGAGTAAATACGGTAAATAGCACGATGTCTCCCGAAAAAAACGATACTCTAGAAAGCAATATTGGAGCTCTCGTTGCCGAGGAAAAAAAATTTCAACACAGTGCAGCGTGTCCACTTTCACCATCTTTGTATAGAAAAAACAGACGATTTAGTGTTGAAATGATAACTTTTTACTAAAGGTTTATTATGTCTCTTGCGGGCTGTATTAGTGTGGCGTTTGAAAGGTTGCGTCCCGTGACAATGGGTGGTCTGGCAGTGCTTATCGCTCTGGTCTGTCCGGCTGGCGTGCAGGAATGCGAGAAGTAGAGAAGTAGGGTAAGCGCGTGTGTGAGAGAGAGAGAAAGAGAGAGGGAAAAATGGGGGGGGGGGGGGCTGGCGACCAGCAGCATCGTTAGCTAGTGATAGAGTGACGGTAAATGTCGACCTTCGCTACTTCCGCTTGCTGCAGGGCTCGCTCTCTTTTATCTCTGTCTCCCCCTCCCACAAACACACTTGCTGACAGGGCTCGCTCTCTCTTCACCTTCTTTATCTTATCTCTCACGCACACTTGAAGCACCTAATACTTCGGCACGGGACAGGGATGGCAATAGACGCCAGCGCAGATGCTATCAGGTGATGCGCGCAGTTTACCGGTATTGGCTAGCGTGGACAGTCTAGAGGGGTGGTATCTATTTTTAGCCGTCTTTTGTATGCCTGCCTGCTTACAGTACAGCGCTCCCTAAGATAAATGTGAACACACAGCACCCAACAAAGTGTAACAGACTTGTTTTTCTGCTGATTTTACTCAAATTTTCGACTTTCTCTGCTCAAATTTTTCACGGTTCCTCAAAAATCGGTCGTATAAACGAAATGGAAAGGAATATACCGAATAAAATCAAGCTGCTGTCACCAAATAAAGCATAAAACGGCCAAATGCGTGGTCGCTTCGTTATTGCTCGCGCGAGAGGTGAGACGTGGAATGTTAGAAGAAAGATAAATGCAAGGGAGACAGACGGCAGCCAGTGTGTTTCCTGCGTGGAGAATAAGTGGCGTAGCCTTTTTTTTTTTTTTTTTTTTTTATGCTTGATGAAGCAACCTTTTTCTATCAACCCACAGGAAAAGATAATTGCTTGAGCTGTCAAAATAAACTTCGCTGTGGCAGTTAAAACAAGTCGGCACTCGGCAAGAGAAACGCAGTAACACGCTACTCACCACAAGAAACTTATTTTCTGTCCGATTTTCTTCAGATTTTCGGCAATTTTTCCACGGTTCCTCGAAATCAGGTTGTAATAGAGAGGTGGTCGCAATAAATGGGGTCGCAACAAAAAGGTTTTACTGTAATATTCTCTTCAAGAAAATATATTGTTCACAATAATCATAACCCATTCTCACTTTTCATTTAATTAAATGGCACAATATTTGGTAGGCGTTTTTTATATTGCGCCAAAGACAAACTGAAAGAAAAGAGTTCGCACATTCTAAAGAAAACCATTTTGCTCATGTACGAACTCTTTCTTGTGAAATTATATAAATTGACAAAAACCTTATTTTGCAAATTGAATAATGGAATATTTTAACTGCAGCCAATATCTATTCAAAACCTACTTTAATAGTAAATTGATGTAATAACTATCAAGTTTTTTTACATTGTTATAAAATTTCTTGAATACGTCGATAAAGAAGTATCACTTTAAATTATCAATAAACCAAATTAAAAAGTAAAAAATAAATAATAGTTTAAAAAACTAAAAAAAAAACACACTTGATATAGAAAACCAAACTAAAAAATAGGAAATGAATTTTAGTAAATTTGAATTAAGAATAGTGTAAAAAAATTTTAATAAATATTAATTAATAATAGTGTATATAAGAAAAAAATGTATCTGTGTCGAAGGTAGTGCTTGTGGATTCTCCACGTCTCTGCTCTGTCTGTGCACCCACTCGTGTTCTCAGTTACTTTCTTAAGGGCCCTGCCTATCTGGCCTCTCGCAGTGTGCAGAGCCTCAGGGGAAAAGCTAGAGCTGCGCCGATACGAATATGCACAAGTCGATTTTGCTTGATCCACTTGTTGATTTGCAGCCGATATTACTGAAAAATGAAAGTGTCTGCCGTAACCTAAAAAAACCACGAGTACTCTTCTTCCACTTTTAACAGAATTATATACTTTGAACTTGCATCATTTTTTTTAACTAAGTGTGTCTGTTCTTAAATTTAATAGGTCGTAAATAAATATATCACCATCATGGTAAAGTTATTGATGAACAAAAGCTAGGATTTATTTAGATCAAACAACTGCTTGAACTGCAAGTAAAAAGTTCATAATATCATGACTTGACTTTTTTTAATTAATTAACGTCAGTATTTTAAACTTGAGTTTTAAAAATAAATGTACTAATATAAGGCTTCACGTAATGTAAATTACTTTTACATTTCCCCCTGCAAAGCAAACACATGAAACACATTTCCATATAAAATGTTTGGTACTGTGAATTTTTACTAGCTGCTTGCATTAATTTGGTATTGGATTTGCAGTTTTTGAATTGTAAACATGTACAAATTCTCTTTTAAACTTTCTATTTCATAAATCAGTATATTTCATAGTTTATTTCGTTACATACCAAGCAACTAATATTCGGCAACAAAAAAATCACAACTGCTAAAAATACAAGTAAAATAAGAGAGGTTATTTTCTATTTATAGAAGAGAAAATGGCTAAAATGCATATTTTATTTTCAAAATAATTTTGAGGCATGAAACACGTGGCACAGATTCAACATATTCGAGGAACTTGTATTATACTAGTGATGGCCCGATATCCAAAAACCCGATACCGATACCGATTCCGATATTTCCAAATTTACCGATCCGATACCCGATATTCCGATAATAGGCCTATCTCATTTCTAATACTGATTCTATTAAACTGTGGTTCTGCATGTAGCATTGCAAAAAGGGCCATAAGAATATTAAGAATAAGTTTGATGTGAAGGATATTTTTTTTTTGTTGATATAGAAAACAGTTCAGAGCTGTTAAGAATTGTTATTAATTACTTTAGTTAAATTTCATGGAAAGCCTTAAAATACTTATTTCCTTGAGATACTTAATTATAAATTTGAGGGTTAACTCTAGTTCATAATAATTAATGTTAACATTTGATAATTAATGTCAGTAATTAAAGCAGTATAGATTATAATTTTACAGGACATCATTTTTAAACAAAAGTTTTTATATGAATTTCAACTTTGTTTACTAAATTTTTAACATTGTATTTGAATTTGTTGGGTAATTTTAAATTCTATTGGATATTGTTCGTGTAATATTTCGAGAATAGTCTGGAAGGTACAGAAGGAAGAGCGGACAGGTGCGACACTCTGGCGCCAGAAAGCTATTTTCCACTTTGTAAATGCGTGTTTGGGATTTACGCGTCACGTTGTACGCACAGCTGTAGCGACCGTCTGGAAGGATCTCTGGAGGCTACCACTAGCCAGCCAATCAGGGCGAGTCCTGGCGTGGTGTGATGCGCTCGGCCGAAATTCCTTATTTGGGCATGTTAATGAATGCTGTACTGTGATTGGTCGGTTGGCCCACGGGGTTGCCTCCCTTGTTTTCACCTTTACAAGGGAAGGTAATCTCGTCGACCAAGTCACTTGTTGTTCGATCGTCGCCGAACTCGGTCGCGTCGTCGGCAAGTCACGAAACAAATGAAAAATTATTAAGGGACAATTTAACGCCTAGGGGCTGGGGCCACGCCGTAGTTTTTTTAACCTAATTTCATTTTTTTTTCGGACTATGTATTAGAAATTTAGGCCCTAGGCGTCGGCATCGGCCCGACTCGTGTGATTTCGGTCCGCGATCAACGGTACCTTGAGTTAGGTAATTAACCAAGGGACATTACTAAGTTTTTTTTTTTTTTTTCTTCTTTGGCGAGTGACAAGACTCCTCGACCATCAACGGCAATATGTATGGTGCTGTGGTATGTATTTGGACCTCATCCTATCAAAATTCAAAGATATCGTTAAAATTCGTATAAGAAAAGACAAAAACTGTACAAGTAACGAAGTTTTTCTAATTAAATTCATTTGTAAAATTGTGTATTGAAGCCATGTAACGATGAGAAAAAACATTTTTTTAAAGAAATAAACAAAGATAATTTAATAAACTCTTTTATTTCCAAATAAAGCAGAACCTCAGGAACATTGTTTGTTTTGTATTGTTACGTTTCTATGTGTGGTTAGCCGGGCAAAAAACATACAACGTAACATGCAGTATTGTTAGAGACAATAATGAAAAATGTTAAATATTAATAAAACATACTTATGTGAATGCATATTATTTTTATTAATTGTAAAATATTGTAAATTCACATTAAATGAAAGCTAATAACGAAATTATCATAATGGCCTACAAATAAGCTCTCTAAATTCAAATTCACGAGTCACTGCATGTACTTAGTCCAGTGTCTCAACTGTAATCTACGAAAAATACCGTCTGAAAAACATCAAACTTTACCAACTTTTGTACCCTTTGTAAAATTTCATCACGGTAAACGACACGCTAGAAAGGAAGGTCTTCAATTAGCAAATTTTGTGATCATTGTTCAAGTGTATCACTCCATTTATTGGTGCGAAAACACGTTAAAAATACGTGAAAAGTAATTTAAATAAAACTTTGAAACGTACTGCAGAGTTTATAAAACCACACATCTTTATTTATGTTATTGTCAATGCACTCAATATAGCCAACATAATACCTTTGCTGCAACTTGCCCTACTTAAATACGTTTCATATTTTAGCTTTTGTAAAACTTACGTAATGTCTTTGTATAGAACAGCAGTTGGCGACCATGAAACGACACAGAAAGAAAATGCCTGTTTATCCTTTACTTACTCTACGGTCATATCAAGCAGCAACTTTATTCTTCCCAATGTTTACTTGCGGCTGCACCACTTATTAAATTAAATATCGTAATTATTTTCGTTTATGTTTTCAATTTATGTACACTTAGTGAACTTCGAAAATTCATCAAGCAAAAACATTTTGCGAATATCTGAAACGAATAAATATGCACTAATGACTGGGATTTGTGTACACATGGAAGAATTGTACCGTCGGGATGCATTGCAGTATCAGAAAGAAGAAATAGGCTTGAAATTGTTTCAGTGGAAAATATGCTTGGAATTACTAGGTAATATGATGACGTGAAGAAAGATAAATTACGCCCGTGGAAAATAAGCTTGAAATTACAGTTAAGGTTATGTGAGAAGTATTATTGGCGAGAGCAAACATCGGTTATCAAAATATCGCAAGTATTTACCAATGTCCGAAATCCATTGTGCCAATGTGCCGATATTACCGATCTCCGATATCGGATATCGAATATCGGGCCATCACTATATTATACCTTTATCTTCATTTCTCCACCATACAATGTTATGGTTACCGCTAAAATCTTAATAGTTGCCCCATGCACAAGAAGACTGTGCGTCCGTCCACATAGAGGCGATACCGTGCTGGAAGCATTGAGCTGCACATTTATGTATCATTCTGCCTCATGTCTAGGTGGACCACTAAAGGCACTCATTGATAATGTTGTTTTAAATGCATTCAGATTAACTGTACATATTTTTTAAGGATACGTATTTCAGGTATTTATTATTGCTGAGATTTTAAAAAATCCTGAAATATAAACAAATTTATATCATGTCAACAGTAAAGCTATCAGAGACATTTAACACATGTCACCGGTGAGGAATATTGAAACTAGAAAGGTCATGAAGAGAAATCAGCCTTGAGCAAAAATATTTTGATCATTGGTGCTATATTATTAGTTCTTAATTTTTGCCTGTAGTTCAGAAGTGTGAAATCATTTACAGCTTGTATTAAACAGAAAACCGGAATTCTTGTTGAACTATGACAGAGCAACATTTAAGTCTTTTAATGTGGTACCTGAAAATAGTGACAGGATCAGCATACTACTGGTATGTTTATTTCTGGCAGCGTGTGGGATGCTGTGTATACAGAATATGTAGTGTGTTTTGACATTTGCGAGTCATGTAGTTAAAAGAATTTTAATTTTAAGTCCTTAGCTTCGAGGGTTTGTTCAGCATTTGCCTGGAGTGATTTTGTGAACTATTGGAAATAATAAAATGAAGCTTGTTAGACTGGGGTGTTGGATCCGGTCCTCTGGCACGCGACTGTCCCACCTCACTCCGTATGATGTGTGACAAGTCCAGTATTATCATCTCACTATATGGGAAACAATAATAAAATATATACCACACTAAATAATATGTCAGAGACGGTTAAGTTTTTATATATTAACTAGAACTTCACTATCTCACATAATTAAAATTATTAATACAGTCAAACCTCGATTCTACGTACAATCACGGTTCTCCAAAATTTGTCCGTATGACCGAGTTGTACGTACGAACCAGTGAGGCCAAATTACGTCCATTTGTGGCTAGCCCCCCCCCCCCCCCCCCCCCCCCCAACCTTTTTCCCACCGCTGCCACGGGAAATGAATTGCCGTTGCCGTGTCTATACACGGCACGTACATGTGGTAAATTTTTTACATGTACGTATGTTTATTATGCTGGTGTATTTTCGATCGAAAAAATATCCTATTCATACAGAAACAACACTTGAGCTAATAAAACATAAAAATAAAAAAAAGACAACACTATGTTTAGGCCAAATATACAGCTTACGTAGGCAGTATCGTACGCCGTGTTTTTACATTTTTGATATTTTATATCAATAAAATAATAATAATTAACACATAACATATTTCCTCAAATAAAAAAATTATAGTGGGTTCTTTATAAATGTAGATAAGATTAGCTAGTAGGCCTAAAAACATCACGAAAAACGTAACGTTTATAGGCTGCAATGAGCATTTTAAATCGCAATATATATATTTTAAAGAAAAGTTTATTTTATTTCGTATTTTTCCATAAGCGTAATAGCTTTTCTCTTGCTTCCGCTCATGATGTACGAAATGTGTGTCCAAAAAGTAGCGAAGGTCTTCAAAAACCAAAGCAAAATAAATCCAAGTAATGGAACAAAAAATCTAAATCCAAGTGAAATTTGTTGCCAAGTCAAGAAAAAGAAATCCAAAGTAATCCAACCAAAATCCAAATCGTAGTCAGTTAAGAGTAGCAATAAGTCCGAGTAATTATAGCACGAGATGATTTAAAATGCACGAGGGGAAAACGTAAACTCACGAATGTATGAACGTAACGGGAATATTACGTGGCTGCTTGTAAGGTTTGATACTGTATTTATTTCATAACTTAGCCGAAATACTGGTACGTACGAGTTATAATCTTCACAAAATAAAATGAGCAGTATCTTGTAACTGTTTTATACGTATTTTATCATTTAAGAAGTATTACACAGTTGATGCCTATTTTTTAACAAACCATTTATTTCTGGGCATTGTAAATAATTAATCATTGGTATCAAGACATCAAGATGAACGTAAACTTGAACATGTCACGGCAGCGAGAAAACTGGTGCGTGTACCAATAAACTGGTATTAGAACTGGACAAAACTGGTACACGGGAGGTGGAGCTTATAATTTTTTCCGCTAAGCTCGCATCTATTGGCTGGCTGCTGATGGAACGTCACGAGTCTGGGCGGAGCGTTGAGTGAGTTATACTGCGTATGCGCAGCTCAGGGAACAAAGAGATCCAGCCGGCGGCTAGGCCTCGCCGTAACAACAGCTGACCGAGTGCAATGACCTTTCTCCGCGTTATTGACAGTTAATTTCCATCAATTTGCGGCTTTTTTTTATTTTTTACTGTGATGCAATGTTTATGTAGCCCATATTTGTTATAAGCGCTGCAGGTTACGACTGTATTTTAATAAACTTTAACGTATTTCTTACACTTTTCATATTTTTTAACTTTTTTTTTAATTTTTTGCCTCATTTTTCACGGTTTCTGAAATCTGTACGTACGACCGAGGTGTACGTACGAACCGGGGGCCGTACGAGCGAGGTTTGACTGTATATCCAATATCCCCGTTCTTCATTATTGCCGAAAGTTAAATATGAAATTTGCTGTTCTTGTGTAAGAGATGAGAATGTTGAAGCATCTTGATATAGCCACTTGGTGCTGAAATTTTGTAACACAATTGATTTTTGAACTTTTGTATTTAATTACGTGTTAAAGTTTTATTAATTTCAGATTTTTTGAGAAATAATTCCTTAAAACGATAGCTACCACCATCAATATAATTGTTTACGTTGAGAAATAGAAGTTAAATTGCCATTGCATTGTTTGGATATTCATTGCACCCATTTGACTTTTCAGAATGTTTCTAATGTGTTAAAATGAACATCGCCAAATATGCACGAAGATGCCATATTTATAGGAAACTCGTACATTGCTTAAAACGTATTTTAATAATGGAACAGTAATCCGCTCTTTTGCGTATTTAATATGTGAGTTTTCACCTTAATTTTCATGCATAATACATTTAAGATTAAAGGGGAACGCTAAGAAAAGTTCTTATTAATTTTCATGTTTATGTCACCATACGTTTGGTTCATGGCCGTATGGTGTACAATAGCACGTGGCACAAAAAAAAGTTGTTTACAGTGGCGAACGAAGCTGTGGTGACCATACACTCATGCAGTAACGCTTAATAATTAAACTTCACGCAATTAATTTTGAGAATTTATTGTTTTCTCTAAATTTTCCGATGGTTTGCCACGAAATACAGCACTAATTCTACGTAAACAGTGGGAAATGATTTGCACAAGGCGGGAAAAGAATGCATTATTATTATAGGGAAATTGACAGTGCATGTAAAAAAATACGTTAATCGCGGGAATTCGTATATTGCGGGTACGTAAAAATGAGGTTCTACTGTAATTAAAAATGTTTTGGTTTTCCACATTGGTTCAAAATGGTACACCCTGCGGTGAGATTTTGAAGAATTAGCGTGACCCCATAATTAGTTTATACTTTTATTTAATTTCAATAAGCTTCTGTATGATAATTTCTAAACTCTAGATTATGTTAATTGTATTGATACATATTAAGATATGCAATAATAATAATCTAGTTCTTTTCAATCTGAATAGAAGATAGTTTTAGCCTTTTAAAACAGTATTTTTGGTTCAATTGTCTTGTAATATTTTTGGTGTTCTCTGCTGAAAATGAAGTGGTGTGACACTCAATGTAATGTTCAAAGAGTTCTTAAAAGTGTTATTTAAGACTGTACTAATTAATGCCTATTACTAGATTCAAGATTTTATGGTTTTTATTTTTAAGTTGATATAATTTATAAAACAGTATATTTGGGTATTATATTTTTCATGAATTCTGTTTATTCGTAAAGGTAGTATATTATTAAACAAAAATGACTATTAAATGTTTTTTGATACTTATTTCACCAAAAGTGTCATTTTGACTGATACTAGTATAGGTAGCACTTCAACAACATAATAATTTTTAATAAGTATGTCTAGAACAGACTACTTGGAACAATAAAAAATATATTGGCAGTCATTTGAGCATTTGAAAAATGTACCAATGTCATAATGTAAAAAATTACTAATAACAGCTGTGAGATCAAAAAAAGTAAAAGTTATTTTCTCAGTTGATTTTAGTACCTTCATTTTGGTTTAAACTTAGTGCTGAATAAATTAAATTCATTTAATTAAATATATTAAAAGATATTTTTTTTATGTGAGTTATGTTTTGACCAAAAAATGCTGATTAATTTGACTCAAGTTAGTTCTTTATGGACTTATGGTGTATTAACTTGCATTTAGGTGTTATATGTAGGGACCCTGAAAAATGGTGAAAATAACTTAACTGTTAAATTTTAGCTTTCATTATGAGATAATATTGAAAACATCTTGCTATTTTAAACACTTGAACATTTACACATTCCCTGTAGGGAAGTTGCAAAATTTGCACATCATTATTTTTTTCTTTGCATCAAATACATAAAATCAGTCAGTTGCAAATTCTTGCTGACGGTTGTGAATTGATACAATTTTCGGCATGATTTAAACGCTTGTAACGTGTTTAGATATGGCGAATTGCAATTGTATAACTGTTATTTAAATTACATGCTTCATTCGGGGGCAAAATACTAGATAAATTACTGTTTCAGATAAATGTATTAGCATATACATTCAAGAGTAACACTTAAATCCACTTTTCAATTAAAAAAAAATTATATAAAAAGTGGGTTTTCAACAACAAGCATCTTCAAAACAAACAAGCCTGGAGTTTCTGAGCCAAAGATGATAAATCTGTTTCTCCGAACGTCTCAGAGAAGACAAGATAAAGTGTGTAAGTTTTTTTCACAATACATCAAGGACGTCATTTTGTATGGAAGGATGCCATGCTGGTAAAATTAATGCTCTTTTTGTAAATTACCGTAATTTGGTATTGACTTCAGATATATTGTGAATGTTCAAGAAAATTAAGACTTTTTTTTTCCGTATAAATGGATTTTGAAAGAAAAAAGTAAAGATTCACAGCTAAAAAATTATAAAATTCAACATGGCGTCGCTATGATAGTGTTTATGTTCTTTCTTGCTATGGCTTGCTATGGCTGTTAGGAAACCCGTTGGCCAACGAATGGAAACAAAACAGTTGTGTTATTGTGAGGTTAATAAACGTACTAAACCAGTTTTTTGAACCCGAGGGCATTAAAATATGAAGTTATTTATATTATCAAATTATAAAGTGAAAAATCGATTTGCCTAGGCGTTGTTCTGTAAAAATTTTTCGTGTAGTGTGGAGTTTTATCTTTGACTTGTAAACATATTCTTTCGCAAATCTTAAAAATAGTAATTTTAAATGGACTATTTTGTGCGAAATTTCGTGAAAGAGAGGAATTTAGCGATGCATAAACGGTTTGTAACACCATAAAAATATCATAAATTGTTGGTATGTAGACCCTATATGCTCATATAAAAAATTCATGAATAAATCATTCGCGAAATAAAAGGGTTCCTAGTTATATGGTGTAGTGACATGCATTTTGGTTATACATATTTGGTTTTATCACAGTCTTGTGTCTACGTATTATTGGATGATTAATAATTATTTATTTTTTTGTTCTAGGGTCACGAATTCTACAATCCAATGAAAAAAAATTGTATTTTTCTGCGTTCTTGTTTTGACGAACTTAAGCCACGCTCTTCTACATGAGTGTTGTTAAAAAAAAATAACCAGATGTTGAATCAATATATGTGTTTTTATATGGAAACATAAGTCTTTTTATCAAGGTATGAGTTAAGCTGCTGGAGCATTTACTGTTATATACATAGACATGTTGGATAAACCTTAAAATTTCTGTTCTGTAATATTGGAAGTTGTCAATAAATTTAACATGGCCATTCAAACTGCAAATTTTAACTATTTTAGGATATACATAGTATTATTTGACATTAACTTTTCTGTTTTTCGAAAATTGTGTACCATAAAGATACATAGCAAATGCTCTTAAGAATATATATGTGATAAAAACAAGATGATGAAGTGAATGTAAAAGTACGTGAATGTCCTGAACAAAATCTCATGAAGCATTTATTTTCACTAGCTTATACTATGTACTATTAATATACTCTTAAATTAAAAACACAAATGATAGATATTATACTTGTGTTATAATAGTCTACTTGCTTTAGTGTATCTTTTTTTGTTTTAATTTTATCTTAGATTTTTTTTGTAAAAAAAAGCTACATTTGCAAGATGTCTGCACAAAAGAGGAGACACTGCTAAGTACACACAACTGTTAAAGCCTGCATCACCTAACAGACTATTCAGTGCAGCTAAGCACAATCTCACTGAATCTTCATCTAAAGAAAATGTCTACAAGAAAATTCTTAAAATCAAATCACAACTGAAACACTAAGTAATTTGTTCAGTGCCAAGAAAACAAAAAGACTTTGGCATGGGAAACAGTGTTTAATAAACTATCACACAAATTTACAATATTAATTACTTGTGAAAACTAAATTGATACTTAGTTTAAGCATTTTCTTGTAGTAATAAGTAGGGCCGTGCAAGTTCCGTGATTCAGAAAACACTAAAATATGTGTTAACTCCTTTGTTAGCCCAACATAGACAATGCCTACTTGTATCATCTTGCTATGAAAATAATATGCAATTCATTTTATCACTGTAAAGACAGCAAAAAATGGCAACAATCCATAAATAACTATTATACATACATAATTTAACTTGTATCATCTACGTAAATGTGTGCAGAAGGTTTAATGTTTAGAATTCAAACTGTAGTTTTTCCATACAAATAATGTTAACAAAACTTTGCAATTCAAAATTTTTTTCCAAGCTCAGATAACTTGTAAATACCGTAATAATTGTCGCAAATTTTATTCTAAAACCAAGTTTGAAAAGTAGGGTTGTGACGATTATGTGGAAATAAAATTTTTTGTTAAGTAAAGTTATTCATAAAAGCAAAACCCATTCATGGAAAGTATGTTTATTTAAAAAAAAGCTGGAGTATACAAGGGCACGCCAAACAATTTATATTAATAATTCATTAAAGAAAAACCTTTCTTCAACTTTAAATAGAAAAACCAAACTGTAACACGAACGCAAGCCACTTGACTCTGTGACGTGAACCAACCCGTAACTATTGCCGTAGTACACATTTCCCACGACAGAGAGCGCGCGTTGCATGCAATCGGCGAGATATCGATATTCGACTACGTGCGTGTGCTCTATACGGGACGCAACATAACCAAACATGAATGATGCTAACTAGCGCTGGCTACATGTTCATAAGCGGTACACCGCGGCGACGCAGACGATCAGATAAAGGAAATAGGTGTTTAAAGAGTCTTTAAAAGAAAATTTACAGGTCAGACAACTTCGCATTTCCGTTAATTAAATAAGTAACTGGTAATTTTCGAAAAAATATTAGATTCCTACTTTAAAATACATCGATATATACGGAAAAGATACCTACACAAAGCGCTCGGCATCTAATAGCGGGACCGACAACATGCAACGTTTATGCGAGAAGTTTTTTTATCCCAATTTTGACGGCCAAAAATAGAGCTGCAACGATTATGCGATAAAAGAGGGTATAGAGCAGTTGGAAGTCTCTCAGTACTCAGCAGTGATGTGTAAACATCTAACCTCGGTAACTAGTACATTCATGTTCCCTCATGCTGAGAATAAATAGAAAGCAGAACTCTTCAAAATAATGTCAAATGTGATAATATACGTAAAGTATTTATTTTAGGGAAAAACTTTAAAAAAAAAAAAAATGTTCTAATTTTTAAATCTTAACTCTAATTCTGTTTAATAAGAAGGTGCTTTTGATATTTCAGGGGAAAAAACTATTTAATAAATAGACTAAACAACAGTAAATAAAACACAACATATACAAGAATAGTCATATGTAATCCCAAAATTTTGCATGTAGTACTCCAATTTTTCATTAACAACAATTACAATATATTGCTAAAAGTTGTAATGCAGGTCCATTAAAAACTAAAGAAGCAAAAACTTCCCAAACAAATTCAGCAACATAGTAATTATACATGGAATAGACTAGCTATGGAAATGGGTTCTTATTGGTTTTATATTATACATCATGTTCATGTATGTACAAATATACAGGAAGCATATTAATAGTCAAATGATATTTAGATCACGCATCACTTTATTATGAAAATGACCCTAACTAAACTTGTCCATTGTGCGACCTAGAAAAAAGGCAAAACGTCAGAAACTATACCAACAATGGGTTCATGGTTACTCGCTTTAACATGAAACTTGCCAACAGTTTTCTATGAACTGAGCCAAATGCATGGCTATGAGTAAAGACAAGATTAAATTAATGTTTATGTGATTCAAGTTAAGGTTTAATGAATAATTTCATGTTTTTAGTTGCATTTGGTGCTTTTCTGTGTTATTTGGTTTCATCACAATGCACGATATAATCTTGTTCCTAACTATGAGCATACCTGTTTTAGACCTGATTTGTTAAGAAAACTATGACCTAATCAATCTGCTATTGTTATATTTTCAAAAAGTTGGGTGCTTTTGTCATTTCTTAAATAATAATAAATAGTAATAAGAAAAATCAATCTACAGTTCAAAGGCAATAAGTTATTATTTATGTGGGGGAAAAACTGTCAACATTTCTACAATAATATTCAAATTATTTCACAACACACAAAACCTCACTAATTGTTTAAAAAAAAAAAAAAAAAATCTGTATTTTGATTCACACACTTATCCATGTATATATATATATTTATTTAAGATAATAGCACACATATATGAAGGAAAAAGGCAAAAAAATATATATATAAATATAAATAACATACACACCAACATTTTTGACCAAATTGTGGCAAATCAAAACTGCTATAGTTTTTCTGTAATAATAACGAAAAAATATGCATCATCATTTATTATCAGTTTTGTGTTATATGTTTATGCAGCTAAGAAAAGGGTCTGGGTAAAATATTAAAACTTTTACTAATAAAAATTTAAAAGTGTTTCTCGACAAAAATAATAACGGATTAACGATTTCTCCACATTATTGAACGTCAAAATAGTTTAATTAGGAAAACACTGTAGTGAAGTTAAAAACTGACAGTAACAATAAACTCGGAGCGAACTAAAGACGGCTGTGCAGTGTGACCTAGTGTCCAGGGTCAGCAACCAAACTCAACCAAAAAAAACCTGACGACGAGTGGCTAAGTTAGTGAACAACATGTGCCGAAACATGGAACACCATAGTTGAGACCTTTCACTGCATTTTAACTTGAGATGGTTAAGAACTAGTTAAAAATTAAAAACAACATACCTGAAAAAAAATTGGTAATAGTGACAGCACCTCATAGTTAAATGTAACTAAACGTTAAACATCTCGTAGGAAACTGAAAATAAATATGTACTTTCAAGTGAGAAATCCTTTGAATTTGAGGTACCTACTTTATGAGGTTCCAGTGATATGCAGTACATTTCTATCAATGTGTCAAATTTTATCTTACTAAATCTAATACGTAATTGTTTCTAAACATGTGATTGATGGATGCAGGAATCTATAGCTTACATTATCACCATATAGGCCCAAAATCTAACAACAATTTGACAACTTAATTAGTATGTTCATTATCAATTGACAATTATAACTTCCATAATCAATGAAATCAGTACTAAAGTAGCACGTAATAAACTAAATGATCTAGGAAAGAAATCATAGTTTCTCCGATTGTCATACATACAATATAATTAGTAGTGGTGCACCGATATGACTTTACCGATTACCGATTATGAGAGCAATAATCGGCAGATACCGATTCAGTTACCGATTATAATGAGAAAATTTTTTTAAGTGTAATAATGCATACAAATTTTTTTATTCCCATGTGAATTTAATAACAAGATTAGGTAAAATTGAGAATACAGCTATAATAACAGTATAAAAATATATAAAATACACTATTAAGTCATTGAAAATTGTAAATTAAATTAACTTCTATTTATATTTGTTATTGTAAACAACTTGAACTACAGTCTAATAATTGTAATTTACAATGGGTAAGTTTTTGTTAGAGGTGGGTGGAAAAATATCAACCCGATACTTTGGCACTGATACGCACCTGTATCAGGAACGGCAAACGAGTACATTTGAAAAGTATCAAGTACTTTAGTATCAGTTCAGAATTCGCCTGGAACAACACCACGGCCAATGTGCGCAGAACCCGATCGCAGATGACGGTCACTTGGGCCTTTGAATATATATACTGTATAGAAGTCAGGTTAAAATTTCTAATACGGTTTTGAGGTAGTTGGTTAATTCACCGCCGCAATCGCCACCATCTCTATGGCATCGACTTGTGGTGGTCCCTAGCGGACAAGTGTCCAACTCTTCAAACACCCCTTCCCCCTCCCGTTGAACGACGTTGAGCTGCAGTGAATGATAGGTGGGGGGTGCGGGGAATGACAGCGGGCGACAGAGCTGCGCTCTAACGAGTAAATAACAACTAAGACGATAAAGGGCGTTACGGCAGCGCACTGCAGCGGTGAAGTTCCCAAGCTGCTCATCATACGCTTCTGAAAAACGTAGAGTAAATCCTATCAACTCGCGACTTCTATACAGTATATATATTCATTGCTTGGGCGGAGCTTGTGAAAGGGGAGGGAGCAGGAACGACGAATAAGGGATAAAGGGAAAGAATGTAGGGGAGGAAGCGCAGGGGAAGGCGTTGAAGGAGCGGCGCAAAGCGAAATTGTTACGAGTCGTTTGGTTATTGTCCCACATCAAAGTACGCTCAGTGCGCAGTGCGTGCACAGTCTCGTTCAATAATAAAACTAATGAAATTTTAATATTAAAAAGTACATTAATACAAGATATAATATTTATATTTGTGCACCTAACAGCTATGAAAATGCAAATAAATTCTCGGTTGACACTAATAACAGATGTAATCAACATATGGACTTTTTTTTCCGAAAACAATTAGTAACTAGTGTTTTCATACATTAAAAGATTACAATTTTATCAAAAATTAAAAATAAAAAAAAAACATACGTACATTAGTGAGCATACTATATCAATGTTTACGTTTCAAATGTTTCTTCAGATTAGTCGATGATGATTTATAACTCAGTTTTTGTTTACACAAATTACAATTAGCAAACTCATTATTTTCCGTAAAAAAATTCCACACAAATGAAGTCTTTTTCCTGCACTTATCCATTCCTTATTTCACTATAAAGACACTAACTACAAAACATGACAGCCCGCAACAATGTACATGGTGGTTATTAATACACGGCCAGGACGAACTGCAGTGAATGTTGAAATGATTGATACTGGCTGTATCAGGCGGGCATGAGAGTAACAGAGGTAGAGAATTACCGGGCGTGATAAATAATGTATCAGAGACACCGATACCTTTTTACGCTGGTGATGACGGCACGGAGGATGTGTACTCTAACGAGAATGCTGATACCTTGTCGCTTCCTGGGACCGCTACTGCTCTGATACAAAAGTATCAGATACTTGTATCTAGGTACATTACTGTATCAGTATCAGGTTGGAACAGATACCGAAAATTGCTGTAACAACCACCTCTAGTTTTTGTTGCGCAAACTAGCATTATTATCGACTATCAAATAAGGTTGCATCGAGAAATTACCGTTTAACAATGTAAACATGTTGCTTTATTTTGTTCACTTGGGTTTATAGAAAAATGTTTACACACTTCACTTTTTTTTCTCCCTACTCGCCATCTCACTATAATTATATATAAATGACTCAAAACCAATTCTGGCACATGTAATTTTATTTATGTTGACTGAATATATAAAATTATAAATACTTTTACACTTTTCACGTCACATACAAATAACACAACAACGGATAATGTTACCAAAGATACCCATAACGAGTTTGTAAAACCCAGTGATAAACTCTAGAAGGTATCGGGACCACAATTTTGAACCGCTACTACGACTTGAAAAGATCGATTGGCATAGAATCCACTGTAACTGCTTGTGGTATTTTGATTGCGTGCCATCTATTTTACGTCTCTGGTTTGATGTACAAGGCCACTAAACAAAAGACAGAACAAAAGACAAAACGTAAATAAACGTGTAGGAAAAACGTATTTTTTATTGTTCGAGGCAATGAGATTTATTAAATTTAACGAAATATATGTAATCATCATATGACGGAGTTAGATGAATTTTGTAAAATATACAAATATTACCGTATTTCGTCCTAAAATGTGTAACAAAATATTACACGGTAAAAACCTACTTAATTACGCCGGGACGTTGATAATCGGCAAAGTAATCGTTAAGATAATCGCCGATTACGATTAATCGGTAAGTACTCATAATCACCGATTACGATTCATCGGTATCCGCATCGGTGCACCACTAATAATTAGGTACTTATGTACTTGTAGAGATATTTATCACCATTTATATGACATTTTACAATCTAAAAGTCTTTAAACACAGTCAAAACAATTAACACTATAACCAATAGAGTACATACTGCTTTCTGAACAGAAGAGAGAGAAATGTGATGACAGTATGTAAAAATTCAAACCAGTTCAATACCTGCATAGCAAAACATCTAATTCAGATACGGAGATTTGGGCCTCACAATGTAGGACTTTTTTTACATTTTGAGTTGCACATTCAGCCAGACTATAGGCATGATTGGATATTAATATCTTAGACATGCCTATGTTTTCACATCTCTGTAAAAGCCTGATTAATAAAAAAAAAAAACATACCTCTCAAAAAATTTAATCCGTGATTACAACCATGACAGTCCGCTAACATTGACACTAACGAGTGCTCAAAGCTAAGTCTTGTTCCGCGATGAGCCATGACGTGCAACGCGAACGCTGTACAATGATATACGGCTTAGCACTCTTTGGAAAAACCAAGATGACGGGACGTAAACCCCCCACCTTTAAAAAAAAAAAAAGCACACAGGTAATCAGAAACGGGAGCTACCGCTTTCTTACGGTGTTAGCTCTGCGCTCGTGGCAGACGCAGGGCGACCTTCACAGGATGATCTCGTTCTTGAAGCTCCTCGTCAGCTCCTTGTACGGCAGCACGATGGAGTTGAGCAGGATCACCTCTGCCGGCACCGTCACGCTGCAGCCTGCGGCAGGAGAGGTCCGCACATCTCACTTCACAGTGCCCTTTCCTGTTGGTTCTCAGGGGGGTTGTCCATAAGGTAGGTTTACGGACGATAACTTTACGCGATAACGTCATAAGAAAACGTTGATGAAAAACTGCAAACTTTTTAATTTTCAAATATTATTTACAGTTTTTGCAAATTTAATTTAAATATAATCACGAACAATTACGTAGTTGAAAAGCCCGCCTTAACCTGTTCGATATCATAGAAGATTCTCTCGCACGGTGGTCGGCCGGTTCTTGCACGCTCGCCTCAGGCGGAACGTGACAATTTTTCGTGCATGCAGCCGGCGTGCGTCAATTTATAAGACATTATCACGTCAAAAAAGAATAAACACGAAGGAGCAAAGACATTGTCGCGCTACAAAAATTTAACAGGATCTTTGAAATTAAGTGCCAGGACTTGGGGACACTGGGCATTTGCCACGCACACTGGTGGAAGGGGATGCCTACTCGACTGTCCTGTTATCTTTGAAAGATTTGTGCAATGGGAGTGCATGTTTTGATGTAAGTTTTTGGATATAAAAAAAAACCAAAAGACAATAAACACAAATTAAGCAAAAAATTGCTGTTGTCAACAGGATATAAACACCACAAAATATTCGTAACAGGAATATTTTGTGGTGTTTATATCCTGTTGACAACAGCAATTTTTTGCTTAGTTTCTGTTTTTGTCTTTTGGGTATTTTTTTATTTTTTAGTTTTCTTCTACAGAAAAAGTGCTTAGCAATGGCGTATGTCAAAAAACTTACATCAAGTCAACTGTCCTGGTTAGTGGTTTTGAAATCTGGATTCTGGGTTGTTCTAGTGGGCCGTAAGGGAGGGACTTAAGGCCCCCGCCTACCCGGGCACACACACGGTGCGCAGAGCTTCAGGAAAAACATCGCGATTTCAAAACTACTCAAGATATCTGCATGGGGTCTGTTAACGAAAAGCATTTAAGAGTTCACTGAGGGCCGAAAAATACTTTTGATTTTGGATTAAGTTTTTTAAGTGTATTTTATTTTTATAAGAGTTAAAATGGCTAAGACGCAAGTTTTCACAGTAATTCTTAGGCGTAAAACAACCAGTGCAGATTCTTGAAAGCACTTAAGGGACTTGCATTACACCTTTATCTTCATTTCTCCGCCGTATAATGTTACGGTCACCGCTCATATGCACTGGGAGAAGACAGCGCGCCAGTCCAGAGGAGACACCGCGCTAGAAGCACCAGCGAGCGTCGCGCTTATCATCCCGCCTCACTAACACACATACACCCCTGACGAGGCGGGCCCCTTAAGGGGGTGCTTGCCATGGGTTGGGACTTACTGACTACTGACGGGGCTTCAACCCTCTGGAAAACGAGCTGTTAAGAGCTCTCGGTGATGGGAGAAAAATAAAGTATAGTGTCTGAGGATCGAGATGTACTCACTGTCCACAGTCAGTCTTGAGAACATGTAAGTCTCAGTTGCATGTCGATCTAGGGAGATTATTTAACTGATAATAAGTTTTAATTTAAAATTTTACTAAGATAAATGATAAGTCCAACCGCCATGTTTTAGCTGATAAGCAGGTGAGACACACTACTAAGTTCTCAATATATTCAAGTGTTGATTTTTACTACATGAGCAAATAAGTTATCTGGAGAGCTATTTTACTAAAATTTGAAAATGTGTAAGACTGCTCTCTTGTAAACAAGTAGTTTTGTTAAAGTAATAATAAATGTTTATTTTTCATAGAACAGTGAGTTAATTTTAATTTATTTTTAAGCCATTGATATTTTTTTATCCCACCACTGTCCTGCAGAGGACAGAAACAAGATCCCATAGTACTACAACTTTTGTCTGAACTAGTGGTTAAATTTTCCACTAGATAAAAATTAAAATAAAAGAGTTGTTCTACTGTATTTGAAGGATGAGTTACGTTTTGCCCCTGAGAAATAAGAATTGCGCCGTTGATCGACGAATTAAAAAAAAGTTGCAAAGCTTGCTGGCCGACACACACACATCACATTCATTCTAATAATGTAGTTATTTAACACAGGATGCTCAACTTGTTCTTAACAATTTACAATAGACACTTATTGCTTGGACAGTAATGTAGTTAAAAAAAAAGGTGAATAACGTACAGTTTTTATTTAATAAAAAAGGCGCAAGATTCTTAGATGTTAAAAATGTTTCAGTAGAAACAAATTTACGTATGGTGTGATTCTGATGGCATACTAAATTTTGAGAGATTATCAAACTTTGCTCACGCACAGAAAAGTTTGTATAGTGACGGATGATGCGGGAACCACCCAGCGTGGAGCGAGCGCCTACCCAGGATGGTGATGGAGGGGTTGAGGCGCCCGTCGCGGTTGAAGAGGGCGCGGTTGTCCATCTTGGCGAAGGGCTTGTTGGGGTTGGGGTCGCAGGGCGTGCCCTCCACCCGCGCCCACCGGCCCACCCGGGACAGCCGCCCCACGATGCTGTGCAGCACCAGGCTGTGGTCGGCGATGCTGGCGCCAGACAGCACGATGGACTCCCTGACGCGCACGCCCGGCCCGATCGACGCGCTGCTGCCGATGCTCACGTTGGGCCCCAGCTGCGGCACCACCCGTCACTCGTCACACACGCGTCCACCTGACACACTCTTGAACTAATAACGTTCTCAGGCTTTCTCTGGCACTGTCCGAAGCAGCTCGGCTTCTGGGTTGTAGCCGCGTCGCTTGGCGAACAATTTCACCGGCGTTTCGGTCGACGTTGCAGTCGCCTACAGTAGGTAACTGCTCCCTGATGATGGCGACTGCAATGTCGACCGAAACGTCTGTGGAATCATTCGCCAAGGACACGGCTACAACCCAGAAGCCCAGCTATTTTTTGACTTGAACTAAATGAAACATAAAACATTGCGTACCTCCTGCACATTATTTACCGTTTATTTCGTTTTTTCACATGGCCCCACCAAAAGTCTAGGGACTTTTAGCGGTGGGCACAACAAATACAAACAATGAACACCGCCACAAATAGCAAAATAAAAGAACAAACAAAACAAAACAAGCACATAGATACTTGAAAAATAAGTAACATATAGTATGATGACGTAAAATAACACAAAAAAAGACTTGAGCACATAAACAATAACTTGAATGTACAAATATTTTAATTACTGAAAATTCAGATTAAATTTACTTGAGTTTGAAATTTACCTATAAATAATATCATTGTCACTGTGGACTGTACATAAGCTGATAAGCAACTATTGCATTGGGGCACTACTCTAAGGCTTGTATTATCTATAATATATGTACATAGTTTCAATGGATTTTGGAATTGCAAAAGTTATTTATCAAAGAGTGAGTCTAAATAATCTCTGCGATTTGAAAGTGAAAAAGTAGGTTGGAGAAAATTCTTTAGAATTATTAGTTTGTTAATTTTGTTTTGAATGTCTTCTATTTTTTCACTATCAGATATGTTAATGCTATGCCAAATGAATGAGCAGTATTCCATCTGATTAACGCCAAATAAAGTGAGAGAATAGAATTGGAATTAGTAGCATAAACTTAATTAAGGCAAAGGTTCTTCAGGACTGAAAATTAAATATTCTACGAGTTGATGTAAGTATAATTTAGAATCTAATATGATGTCAAGTTCTGTTAAGATAGTTTTGGAAATTGAAGCATTATCTAATTTATAGTCATAGTTTGGAGGTTTATATTTTCTGGTAAAAAAAATATTATTATAGCATTTTTATTATTTTCGAGTACCCTCTTTTATCGCATAATCGTCGCACGCGCGTAATCGTCGCACCTATATTTTTGGCCATCAAAATTGGGATAAAAAACTTCTCGCTTAGACGTCGAATGATGTTTTCGGTCCCGCTATTAGATGCCGAGCGCTTCGTGTAGGTATCTTTTCAGTATAGAACGATGTATTTTAAAGTAGAAATCTAATATTTATTCGGAAATCACCACTTACTTATTTAATTAATAGAAATACGAAGTTGTCTGACATGTATATTTTCTTTTAAAGACATTTTTAAATGTTATGTATTATCTTTATCTGATCGTATGCGTCGCCACAGTGTACCGGTGTAGATATCTATTCTGTATAAAACAATGTAATTTAAAGTAGAAAACTAATATTTATTCGGACATTACCACTTACTTATTTAATTAACGGAAATACGAAGTTGTCTGACGTGTAAATTTTCTTTTAAAGACGTTTTTAAACATTATTTCCTTTATCTGATCATCTGCGTCGCCGCGGTGTACCGCTTATGAACATGTAGCCAGCGCTAGTTGGCATCATTCATGTTTCGTTATGTTGCTTCGCGTATAGAGCGCGCGCACGTAGTTGAATGTTGATATCTCGCCGATTGCATGCAGCGAGCGCTCTGTCAGGTGCCGAGTTAACTACATTTGATGGCCCACATTCTTTCATGGTAAATGTGTACTACGGCAATAGTTACGCGTTAGTTCACGTCGCAGATTCAAGTGGCCTGCGTTCGCGTTACAGTTTGGGTTTTCTATTTAAAGTTGAAGAAAGGATTTTGTTTAATTAATTATTAATATAAATTGTTTGCGTGCTCTTGTGTACTCCACTATTTTTTTTTAAATAAACATACTTTCCATGATCAGGTTTTTTATGAATAACTTTACCTAACAAAATTTTTTTTCCCCTCATAATCGTCGCACCCCTACTTTTCAAACTTGATTTTAGAATAAAATATGTGAAGATTATGCGAGAAAACACAGTAAGTACTAATTTTTTTTGCACCACATATTACCTAATTTCAGTTATGTCATTTTATTTTAAATTAGTAGACAGTGTACAGTTTGGGGAGTACAAATAAGAATTAGAAAATGTATTAGTCTGTAATTCTTACTTGTACTCCCCAAAAACCAAAATTTAACTCTTGACAGCTAACTATGCAAAAAGTACGTTATGGATGTATGTTAATTTCCTTATAACTAAAGCATTCAAAAAGTCTCCATATTTACCAGTGTCAAATTTAAATATAAAATAATGAACTGAAATGGGAGATTAAGGTACTGTCTCACACAGACAGGTAATCATTTCATTTTCATTGCATTACTTTGCTCTAAGGGCTATTTATGTAATTTAATCACGTAAGTTTAATTAGTTTTTCGGTAGCTAGTTTTCTCTCTGAATATTTAGTAAACATTACTCGCGAGCTGTAAAACGCCACACAAAAAAGATAATAGTTACAAACACGAAACACTTTACACCCATTTCATACATATGCAATGCAAGACAGGTATCACTATAAGTTTACAGATCTAATTGTAATCTAATAGTAATGACAAGAAAATGACAAAACACCAACACATTGTGAGACAGACTCATCAGAAGTCTTCCGGACACGCGGTGTGCAGAGCTCTAGAAGAAACAACGTGACTTGAAAACTGCTCACGATATCCGAGTGCTGCGTGCATGCGAAAAGCATTTAAAATACACTGAGGGCGGATGAGTAAATTCTGTTTCCATATTTAATTTTTTAACTGAATACTTAGGATGATAAGGGCTAAAAAGTATTTTTTTGGAATCATTTTAAGGCATGAAACATCCCGTACAGATTGTTAAAAACACTCAAGGGCACTTGCATTAAAACTTTATTTTCATTTCTTCGCCATTTAAAGTTACGATTACTGCTCCAAATATATAGTTGTCCTATACACGACAAGGAGACTGCTTACCAATTCAGAACCTCGTGCTTAGAGGTGAATTCGTACTAGAAGCACCAGCAAGTATCACACTTATTATTCCTGACTAGGTGGGCCCTTAAATGTAATCTGCAATCAGGGAAGTAATTTGTACGTGATATTAGTTCAAATTTTAGTAAGGGCTAGCAGTGTAACTGCAGTAAATGTAAATTCAATATGGGTAAAGAAACCAATTTAAATCATTTTAATAACTTTTACCAAACGTTTCATGAAATTTCATACACATACTATATGCAAACATAGACATTAAGTCAATATTAGTATTTATCTAATGTGTAGATGTCACCAAGATAATAGTGGACTCTAATACTGTCAAAAATCACCAACAAAATCACACAAAATAAATACAGGACAAGTAATGAATACATATGAATGAGAACGTACGCACAAATGTGCACACCAACTGAAAAATACTGTGATTACTTGAGAAATAAAATCTGTTTCCATTTTCATCTAACATCAGATTCTTAACATGATGTAAAATTTAGAATCCTATCTCCTTAAGTTGCAGATGGCGAACTATATTTTGGACTTGATAACGTCTTATAAATCGATGAACGCCGGTTGCACGCAAAAAAAAAATCATGACTTATTGTCACGTTCCGCCTGAACTGAGCGTGCAAGAACAGGCCAACCACTGTGCGAGAAAAATCTTCTATAATATCAAACAGGTTAAGGTGGGCCTTTTTAACTAATTGTTCGTGATTATATATTTAAAAAAAATTATTTGAATTAAATTTGCAAAAAAAACTGTAAATAAATAATTGAAAATTAAAAAAAAGTACGCAATTTTCCATCAACGTTTTCCTTATGACGTTATCACGTAAAATTATCGCCCGTAAACCGACTTTACAGACAATTTTTTTTTTTTTTTTTTTTTTAAAAAAGGAAGGCAGTATCTTTTAAAATGTATTAAAACATGAGATTTTTTTTAAAACCTTTCAGTCCATTCGTCCTCCGAAGTGGACAATATTTGTGTCTCAACGATACATGGAGTTTATGAAACATTTGAATTTGCGGGTTAAGGTGAGCCCACATTCTAGTGCACATCGTGTACTTTAAGGCTATGAAGTAAACACACACATTTTTTAAAACTTTTACTAACTATTATAAAATAATTATACGTTAATATAATAGTGATTATGGTATAAGATTATTACCGCACAAATGAAAAGTTTAGTTATAGTAAGAAAAAAATTTAAATTAGGTATGTCATATGATTTGACAAAGTGTGACTGAAAGGGTTGGAGATGTCAGTAAAGGAACGCTCGCGAGAGCCGGCGACTCACGGTGGCCGTGTGGTGCACCGAGGCGGACGGGTGTATGTGCACGTCCCCCAGCACCTGGCACGAGCCCGGCCCGCGCCGCGCCAGCCGCTCGCCGCGCCGGCTGCGGTACAGCTCCAGGTAGTGGCGGTTGGCGTAGATGGCGGCGCCGGCCGTCTTGACCTGCGACCACCACCGGGCCGTCTGCAGGGCGAACAGGCGGCCCGTGCCCGCGAGCGGCATCAGCACGTCTCGCTCCAGCTGGATCGCCTCCTTGCCGTCGCCCGCCCCCTCGCTGCGACACACCACACGCTCGTCGCCTCCCTGCCAGCTGCCGACCAGGTCTCGGGTACAGAAATAAACTCGTTTGTCACTGTTTTTAATTAATTTTGAATTAGAATTGAAAACAAACCAGCGAAAGCCACATGGCACTATGATCTGAGAATAAAAAATGTGTATGCATTAGAGGTTATGTACTTCTTCGACTCAAACGCATCGTTAACATCAAAATAATAGTTGGACAGTACAGCATCCTTACACAGGACAAAAACAAAGTCGCTTCCCGCTGTCTGTCTGTCCCTGTGTATGATTAGATGTTTTAAAACCACGCAACAGATTTTGATGCAGTTTTTTTTTATGTATAGAGTGATTCAAGAGGAAGGTTCATATGAATAACACATTCATAATTATAGTGGAGAAACACTGATAATTTTAGAGGTTTCTAATGTGATGTCGTAAATAAACACATTTTTTTTTTGCGCTTACATTTGTAAACGCTGGCTGAACACTACGAGATAAGATGAAAATAATGGACTACAGTATTGTACACCTTAAAAAGGTCTACAAAAAAGTCCCCGATCGTATATGTCTATCTCTTAGGGATAACAAACAATAGCCATTTTTTATCCTTTACTTTTTACGAGAAATAATGGCTTATTTACGAAGCGATTTTAAGCAATACAGCATAAATCTTTATCCGATTAAGTACCTTAAATACATTGTGCATTTAATATAGATCAATATGGCCCTTTACAGCATGTAATTTAAATGAATATTTTCGAAGATATTACATATTTAAAATGCAGGGACATAGTGGTTGCGGCGGTACCGGCCGGGGGGCAGGTATATAAAGACATTCTGTAGTACATTTAGTATCAGCATTGCACCCGTGCGAAGCCGGGGCGGGTCGCTAACTTGTCATTATAAAGAGCTCCAACAAAGTGGTAAATACGGGACACCCATGTACGTCCTAACAGACGCAACATCTGCGCTCCTATCACGCACCAGTATGGAGCGGAATGCTGGGAAGCTGGGAACTCACGTGTAGAACTCCTGCTGCCGGGCATTGAAGGCGGACGCGATGGTGTGGAAGAGCTCCGGCGAGCACAGGTACACGCCGCAGTTGATGAGCGTCGACACGAACGTCGACGGCTTCTCGACGTAGTGCGTCACCTCGTGGGAGTCCTTGTCCTGCACGATGCAGCCGAAGTGGACGGACTGCTGGCGCGTCGCCTCCGTCGTCAGCATCGTCATCTGCGTCGCGACACAAACCCCTCAGCTTCCAGACACTCTCCTCCGGGTCGGCACACACAGCCTGGTTGGTGAAACGGGATGAACAGAATCAGTCCGCCCAAAGATTTATCATGTATATCTTTGGTTTAAATATTTATTGACGTGACAACGTCTAATAAATCGATGAACGCCGGCTGCACGCACGAAAAAGTGTCCCGTTGCGCACATTGTCCCGTTACGCTCATTGTAAGCTTGCGCCGCATCTATCTCTCTTCCACTCGATTGGAACAACCATCGATTTGACTTTTTCGAGGCACATCAAACTTGAAACACTCCCATTTGTTTCCTACTTTTCCTATCATCGTCCTATCCTTAACAGAATAACACGGATTGGAAGAAGTTAAGTAGCAAACATGTATAAAAGTTATAGTTAAAATAATCTCTTTGTTAAAGTAATAAACATATTTGAATTAATGAGTGCAAATAAAAGTAAATTTATCAATTAAATTGTAGATTTCATTTCACTCCTTCTTTGTATCCATACAAAATAGTGATAATTCAATAAACATGATTCAATTTTATTCATAAAAATATGCAATCATTTCATCAATGTTTTGTTATGACATTGTCACGTTAAACTATCGTCCGTAAACCGACTTTACAGACAACCAATTTTTTTAAAATGAATTTCAATGAAGAATTTGTGGCTAAAGATTCTTTGAGCAGAATAAGTCTATTCACCCCACTGTTTCCACTCGCCCCGTTTCACGGTAATTGGTAACTGTTAAATATGAGCACCCATCGCCTTACAACTGTGTGAACTACAGTCGATACTAATTCATCTACTGGTTAGAAACAAATATTTAGAAAAAAAAATCAATTATGAGTTTTTATTAAGTGCTAATAATGACAAGAACTGAGGTGCTGATTTAACACAGTAACTTTTCTCAAAACAATATTATTGAAAATTTATATTCTTAGTGATTTAATTTCGCAACACATTTTCTCCAGGTTCTATATCTATTTGTTGATTGATAACTTCCAAGTTCTGAATGTACACAATATAAATTGGTATTTTTATATTGGAACACATCTAGTTGTATAACCAACAGTCTTTAAGGGAAAGGAATGCTAACATATTTAACTAAAACTAGACATACAAGCAAAGCCACCAAAAACAACTGGTATATTATTATAATTTGATTTTGGTTTGACATCCTGTTAAAGAGGACATTAAGAGATGGATATACCTACTTAACATCATGGTTCCTGTACTAAGGAAGAACTCAGCTATGGCTTACAGCAATGAACCGTCACAGTAGTGGCCTGAGACGCTTTAGGGAAACAACGGAAAACTGAAACAAGCATGAAATGACAAGGATTCGAACCCAGCTTTTAACTCTCGCACCAGCTCTCTTGACAGCACTTGGATCTGAACACAAGTCTAGGTGAAACTGAACTCAGATTAGAATGAAATCCCTATGTAGGATAGACACTGTGAGCGGACAGTGCTTCAACGTGCAATACTGCACAGGGTTGCTTCAAAGCTTGAAATTCCAAAATTCCCTGGCGTTTACAGTGTTTCCAGATCTGAACCTACAAGTTTCCCTGACAATCCAGACACAAACTCTCACGTGACCCACTTTGGTTTCTTTAAAATGTGTCACCTTAGCAGAATTAATGCCATTTTAGATAGATACATGTGTTTGTATACAAATGCTATAGATCCACCTAAAGCTATTGAATGTATGCGATCGAACTTGTATGTAAGCATCCAGAAATGATTTTACCCCCTTTGTGTTTACAGTAAAAAGACCAGAGTTTCAGGAAAAAGAAAATCAACAAAATTTCATGGTTAATAAACTTTAGAGCAGTTTTGTAGGCACCTGAACGTTGGCAGAAATGGTATATTTTCGGTTCAATTTTGTCGTCACGAGAAAAATTTACAGCTATATATTTGGTGATTTCCCTAACTTTTCCAGGTATTTCCGGAGCATTTTAATTTCCCCGATTTTTTCCTGTTTCCTATACCTATAGCAACCCTGCTGCAGGATAAAACGTTTGAAAACACTTTTTTCAATTCCCTGAGTTTTCCCTGCCTGTGTGAACCCTGACAGACACATCAAACATGCAAAGTACCTCCATAGCCAAACAGCATCCTTGAAAAAATGGCAAGAGTATCCAAGTGGCATACCAATGGCTTGTTTCCTTTTTGTTTATGAAACTCCAACATTTCCACCAACGGGAAGTCGGCGCACACGTCTCCGTTCAGGATGAAGAATTCTTCGGGGGAACCCAGTCTGATCTGGTCTCGGAAATGATATATTCCTCCGGCAGTTCCTAAGGCCATGAACTCTTGCAGATATCTGACAACAGCCGCATACCAACTACGTTAGTCATCTTCGTGGTGATAACTTGTAAATTATCATACTGTGAAACACTAACAATTACTAAAAGTAAAAAAAAGGGATCTTGATCAAAATTATAATATTCATCTCAACCTCAACTTATTTATTATTGAAAATTATTCTTGAAGTAATGATGAAAAAAATTCACGAAGATATAAACCTGTACACAGCGTGTACATTACTCACTAGGTGATTAAACTTAAAACAAACATTGAAGGGCACATCCAGAGGGGCAAAAAAGAAATACAACAGAAAATGATGTACACACATAAATATTTTTTGAAAAATTTAATAACAATCTTGAATGGTTTTCAACACTTTAGAAGAAATAGAGGCACTGCCCCAAATGTGAGAAGTCATAAGAAAAATAAACTAGCTGGGTACACCCATGTAAAAATAAACTGAGATGGGTATACCCAAGTAAACATAAACTGAGCTGGATACACCCACATAAAAATAAACTGAGCTGGATACACCCACATAAACATAAACTGAGCTGGATACACCCACTTAAAAATAAACTGAGCTGAGTACACCCACGGAAAAACTAATGTAAATTTTAAGAGATCTACATGTTAGCAGTTTGTTAAAACAACTCACCTGTTTCCTAATTCTACCAGCCTAAGCACAAATGTTGTAGCATTTAGTGTCACATACAAAACTTACGAATAGAGCAAATGAGTATTATTGTAATTGACTAGGCACCTGCCAAGTCAGGGGTGTATCTGTGTCGGCGAGGCGGGATGATAAGCGCGACGCTCGCTGGTGCTTCTAGCGCGGTGTCTCCTCTGGACTGGCGCGCAGTCTTCTCCCAGTGCACATGAGCGGTGACCGTAACATTATATGGCCGAGAAATGAAGATAAAAGGGTAAGTCCTTTGAGTGCTTTCAAGACTCTGTACCGGATGTTTCATGCCTCAAAATTATTCTGAAATGCAGTTTTCAATACGTGTGGTTTATTCTGAGGCCTGGCTGTGCACACCATATGATTGCCAGGTGGTGCAACAGAAGAACGTTGACTCAAATTCTGGATGACCTGGGTTTGAATCCTAGTACGGTCAATTTGATTTTGATTCCCTGTGGCAAAACGGCTCTTAAACGTAGGCTAACGTAGTTTTCTTTCCCAATTTTCTAGTTCTGGAAGCGACGCCAGACACCAACACAAATCATCCTCTCTTTTCCCCGGGGCTCTGGCCTTCAGCTGACTTCTTCAGAGGGAATTCCTCTCGCGCTGAATCTCCCGAAACACTTCAGCTTAAAGGCTATATTTTTTTCTTTTTTTTTTCAGGATTGCTAGGGACCGAAAATTAAATCACGGATTCATTTAGAGACATGCTAATTTAGCTATACTTGAACCAATGCTATTGTTATCTTTAAAAGATTTGTGCAATGGGAGTGCATGACTTGATGTAAGTTTTTGGACATACGCCATTGCTAAGAACTTTTTCTGTTGAAGAAAAACTAATAAATAAAATAAATAAATAAAAATAAAAATACTCAAAAAAAAAAAAAAAACAAAAAAAAAAACACAAAATTAAGCAAACAATTGCTGTTGTCAACAAGGATATGAACACCACAAAATATTCCGAAACAGGAATATGGTCAGCAAACAAAGAAAAAACAAAGAAAAATGTACTAAGAGAACGAAAAAATCCCCACAAATGATGACAACACAAAAATATTGAAACCCAAAATAATTCAGCACAACAGTTGAAGCGAGACAAAAAAAAAAAAAAAAAAAGTAAAGGTAAAACTATTGTATTTGTTTGTTTTTTCGTTTTTTTTTTTTTTTTTTTTTTTTTTTTTTTTTTTTTTTTTTTGTCTCGCTTCAACTGTTGTGCTGAATTATTTTGGGTTTCAATATTTTTGTGTTGTCATAATTTGTGGGGATTTTTTCGTTCTCTTAGTACATTTTTCTTTGTTTTTTCTTTGTTTGCTGACCATATTCCTGTTTCAGAATATTTTGTGGTGTTCATATCCTTGTTGACAACAGCAATTGTTTGCTTAATTTTGTGTTTTTTTTTTTTTTTGAGTATTTTTATTTTTATTTATTTATTTTATTTATTAGTTTTTCTTCAACAGAAAAAGTTCTTAGCAATGGCGTATGTCCAAAAACTTACATCAAGTAACCAATGCTATTGTTTCACTGTCGGCCAATTAGAGACCCTCAATCAAGTAGGTATCGAATCATGACTCTCCAAGCTGGACTCCTCTTGACTACGTATGCATAATCAAGCAGTTTTTAAGAGTTTTCATTGGTCGACAACAAGGTCACATCCTTTGGCGGGTTACACTTAATTGGGTAAGCCCAAATAAAATATGTACACATTTATAAAAAAAATTAAGTTTATTATAAAATTTATGTCAATTTTATCTGAATATGAACTTGAACTATAAGGCTAAAAAATAACCAGTGTATTTTCTTTTGTATAAAATAATTTACATTTACGGGATCACGACCTCGGACAGCTGACAAGCAGACCGCACTGCACGAATGACCCTGGAGTGAAGATGGTGAACAGAGTGCATGGCCAGTTGGCCACCACACATGCACACCAAGTGTTGTCTCGTCACTGACTGTCCTTCCTTGTCAAAACAACTGTCCCAAACACATGTTTGCATCTAGAACCTTTTGGATGTGACAGAAAACACTACCTACATCTATTCGTATTTTAATGTCAAAATTCAATGGTTTTGTTAGTAGCATGTTCAAAAACTGTGCCCTGACAAGAATTATGTATTTTTTAGAATTTTTTTAACAAAAGTATTAGCCTATTGCAATATCATAATTATTTATACATACCGTTGGTACGAGTACAGTCTACAATGCTTGTCATTGGTGCAATCTTTAGTCTTAATAGGAGGAGTTGATTGGTACGCATAATCGTAGAATGCTAACGGAATGAATTGGATGTAATCCAAGTGTTATGGCTGCAGCTAGCCAATCACCAACTGTGTACCGACTATGAGAATAAAAACTACTTACAAAAACCCAGCAGTAGAGAGCCCCGCCCAAATTCAGATTCTGACTGCCTGCACTGAAGGGTGGTTTTCTCCCAATGCAGTTTTCAGTTTTCACCCCCACACAAGGCCAATTTTGGGCAGTTTCTGGGCAAAAACTTTCCCCATTTTCTCCCCTTTAAAATCATTACACTGATTAGTAATTAGCATTAAGCTGTTGCTCACCAGCATCTAAATCACAACTAAAATAATTACAAATAATGTAGGTAGCCTTAAGTATAATTCCATGTTAACTTTTACAAAAAAAGGTAATGTAATTTTGTGTGTCTATATATATATATATAATATGACTGTCATGACCTACAAATTCATTGAAGCCATGGTTTTACATTGGCAACAGGCAGAATAATGATCGTGAATAAACACTGACGAAACTCAGCCTACACAAGTTTTATTCTAGACCCCTTAAGTTCGAACTTAGCCATTACAACGAGTTTGTGATGTTAGACGTTTCCTTGAACCTTCTATGGCTGCTGGTATTTTTCTAGAGAATGATACGTAGTCCGCTGACTGAATTCATGACAGTTTTGGTTGTTGATAATTCCTAATTTTCTATGGAAATATTTCTACAAGATGCACGATTTAGCCAATAAGAAACTGTTTGGTGATGCTCCTACTAAATTAAATAATTGTGTTTTTTTTTTTAAATACTAGAGAATGCAATTAATTATGAACTGAACATGCTTATGAGAAAATTATCATAAATATCCAAATTTATAAGCAACTAACTGCAGTACCTGGTGTTGCCCGGGCTGAACAAAGGGTGAAGCTAACTTTTTTTTCGAAATCAGATACAGACATTTAAAAGTCAAGCATGCAAAATAATTGCTATCACTGGCAGAACCCAGCAGATGTTGTTCTGCTAGTGTAGGTATATATATTTACCTCTGTTATCTAAAATTGGATGGTCTGTATGTAAATCAAAATCCATAAAATACTGTAGAAAAAAGTTTAAAAATGAAAGATTACTGATACTCATAAAATTCCATTATCTAGCTAATGACTGACATGGGTTGCAATGCCTTATTAATTTTTTTTTCTTTTATATTTGTTTGAAGTAGGTACACACACACAAAGCATCTCACTAAGCAGACAGGTCTCGCCAAGAAGAAGGATAAGAAGTTGCCAAACCTTACTATATGACAGTGTGGCGGACATAGAGAAATGACACACACACACACACACACACACAGTTTTTATGTCTATGACCTATGATTTTCTGTTATAAAAAATGAATTTACCCATAGCAATCAGCTGAACCATATAGAAGTTGATGCACTGTAGCACTGTAGAGCCATACAGTGGCGAGTAAAAAAAAAATGGCGAGCATAAAAACCTTATTTATGACAAAAATGCTTTGATCCTCCAACTTGCATGGTGATTGGTCAAACAGAGCTGGGGTTTATCAACGTCATATATACCAAAATCCATTTATGTGTATGTGTATATATGTGTGTGTATGTAGATACACACACACACACATATACATATATATATATATATATATAGAGAGAGAGAGAGAGAGAGAGAGAGAAGGGGGTAGATTAAAAATATAAAAGGGCTTCAAATAAATTAACTAACAAGCTGCATAACCAAATACCGACGAAGATGTGAGAGAAATGTTGTGAAGCCTTTCATTGTGGCATACGAAGCAAGACAAGTCATGAAACGATCCCACAGTGTTGACTTTGTAATGATATATATATATATAATATTATATTTCACTTGCAATTGGGCATCCGCCCGGTGGCAAGGAGTTCCCACCCCCCAACTACCCTCACTCCTCCCCCCTCTGGAGCCTCCTTCGTAAGTCCTTCCCTCCTCCCAGATCCAGTGTCCTCCCCTCAAGCTCGTTCCACTCTCGCCCCGTCCTCACAAGGAATACCTGCCTTCCTCTCTCTGTCCGTCTCCATTCCCTCTGAATTTTCCACTCATGATCCCTCCTTCCTTGATACAGCCCTCTGTGCAACCTAGTTCCCAGCTTTCCCCAGCCCCCCTCCCCCCCACGAATTACCTTATTCATTCTCACCAGCCTTTCCACCTTCCTCCTTTCTTGCAGCGTGTCCCACCCCAGCTGCTTCATCATCACCGATGGTCTGTGAGTTTCCCCCATCCTGCCTTCGCCTTCCCTTCTCCTCCACATATTCGTTACCCATCTCGCTGCCTTGCGCTGCACCCTCTCCAACTCCTCAATTTCCTTCTCCACATAGGGGTCCCACACCACCGCGGCATACTCCAACACTGGCCGTACCAATGTCGCGTACGCCTTTTCCTTTACATTCCTACCTGTCCCTTTCAGTGTCCTGCTAAGCAGCCCTAACCCCATTCTGCCCTTCTTCACCACCTTCTTGACCTGCTTTCCCCACCCCAAGTCGTTCTGCAGGATCACTCCCAGGTACTTATACTCCTCAGCTTCCTGGATCACCTGTCCCTTCCAGCAGTACACTCTTCCCTCCACCCTTCTCTTCCTCGTGAACCTCACCACCTTTGTTTTCCCTACATTTATACCCATTTCGTTTTCCCTCGACCAGCACTCCAGTTTCTCCAAGTCCTCTGCCAGGTGCGCCCCTTCCCCCACAGTTTCATAGAGCACACAATCGTCCGCAAACAACCGCAGCCTACTTTTCAACCCCTCCCCTACATCATTCATCATGATCAGGAAGAGCAGGGGTCCCATGACACTTCCTTGTGGTAATACCCCTGACGTCACATTTCCCTCTTCTGACCATTCCTTACCCACTCTCACTCGCTGGATCCTTATACGTACCGAATATTAATTTTATATTCTTGTACCATTTCTGCTACAAACTGTGTAAGTTCTGATGCAGGGTAGTATCCAAGGATTAGAATTTCTCTCAAATTCGGCACAGCCACGCATGCTTCAATGTGATGCTGTATCATGGGCAGACCCGCTACAGGAAAAAGTGGCTTCGGTATGTCCAATGAAAGGGGCCGGAATCTGGTTCCTGAAACAAACACAGTAGCCACTTAATTGATAGATTCCTTGCCGACAAGTAAATATGATATGAAAACATTTTCACCGATTACCTTTTAAGGGCCCACCGATCAGTATAACCGCTTTTAGCATGGCTTTAATTTATTCAATTACTCTGTTAATCTCCGACGAAGTAATAAACACACTGTCTACGTTACAACTTGCAAGCCACGTACACGTACGTTGCCGTCAAAACAACACGTGGTAGAATCAGAACCGTGATATTTGTTGTATAGCCGTCGGTTAGTAGTTTTTTTTTTGTGTCTGTGATTTGTTACTTTTACAGTTTTTTTTTAATTTTTACACAATAATATATTGCAGCAAGGTATAAATAAATATATATAAATAATGCTGATTTATTTTAGGTTGCTGTAATACATCAACAGCGTTTGTATTGCCCTATCCAAATGTGTAAAACATTAAACTTCGGTTTTTCTTAAAACCAAATTCACCAACCCCGTTTAAGCGTTTTAACAAGACTTAACAATAATTAAGCGTAATTTAATAACGAATTGCACTTCACAAAATATTTACTTTTTTTTTAAGAAAGATAACCATTGCATAAATTTAACGACATATTTCAGTCGTTTAACTTCTTAAAATTAGTTTAGCACACACCAAAATGGACGCAGAAAAGTGTCAGCCGGTACTAGGAAGACGAAAACAAGACACCAAAATAACCTCAAATTTTTAAGAACGAATAAAATATTTAAATATGATGGTGATAATGATTTTAATCGTATTTTTAACTAAAGGCCCTGTCACACTGTCAAATATATTGTATCCAATAAATTGGACAACAAAATTGGAAGGGTGATTTTGGATGAAATACGTCTTCAAATATATTGTATTCAATATTATTTGACGAGCAATGTAAAATATATTTGAAGTCATTTCACACTATCAATTTTCTTTGAGTGAGCTCGTTTTACCAAACATTCTGTAGAGAACTGTAAATGACAGTATTTAGAATCAAAAACAAATTTTGGGTCAAGGAACGCGGGCTTTTTTAAGTAGGTTATATTCCAATTTAGGTATATTGTGATCATACACAGTTTAAAATTTACGTTTTCCAGGTGTTTGCAATGCCTGCATTAAGAGCATCAAAGTGTTTCAAAAGCTGTAGCTGTAATTGAAATTGTAGCAAGTCTCAGTAAACTAGAAGAGAAATCTAAGAAAAGGAAACGCAGATGGTGGACGAGACAGTGGATACTTTCCCGGCAAACAAATGGTGTTTTACCCCTTTTTGTTATGAACTTCGATACGAAGAAGCCGATTCATTTCCGAACTATGTAATAATGGATTCTGAAAGTTTTGATCTTCTTTCAATTGTGGAGTCTCGCATTGCAAAGAAGGATACTCATTTGTGCCAGTCTATACCAGCAAAGCAGAGGCTGGCAGTTACATTAAGATTTTTGGCGACAGGGGAATCATTTAAGTCCCTTTTGTTCTCTACAAGTATTCCACACAACACCATCTCAAAATTTTTACCTGAAATTTGTAGTGCAATTTATAGTGCTCTTCAAAAACAATATTTAAAGGTATGTTTAGTAAGAATAAAACATATAATTAAATGTAAATCTGCAAGTAGGCATATCCCTTCTCATTCCCGCTTGTTTTCTCACCCAACTAGCTGCTGTTGTATGGACACTTTCACTTGTATTTCATCAAAATTGTTCCTATACTTTAAAGTGAATGTGTTAATTTTTGCTGTGTTTAGAAATTGGCAATTTTGTTTTATTTTGAATTAAGTGTATTTACTGTTACAAACCTCAACCTGAGCCTTTAAGCTAACTTCACCTCAGTCACATTATCTCTTTAAAATAATTTTTTAACGAGATATTAGACCAGGTATGCTTGTTTCGTACAGCCTGGGAAGTATAGGCTTACTGACAAGGATCTGCTACACAAATATTTACATTCACGAAAAATGGTATTACTTTCAAAACTTAAATAATAATAATTGAACACGTAGGCAGAATTTTAATATTTCTAGGCCTTTCTTGCAAATCACCAGAGCTACTTGCTTACTCAGAGATGCTGCTTTAACATAAGTCAAGTACCATCTATTGTCAGGAAATTATGAGTCTATATTCCAGAAAATTCCAGACAATACTTACAGAGTAGCAGCTATTGTGAAATAAGGAGAACAATGACTTATAAGAAAGATTGATTGGGTAAGCCAAAATAATTTTAGTTACATTAAGTCTCTGAATTGAAATATTTTAAAATTTATTTTAGGTGTTATTAATTTGGATTTGTAGGTAAAAGTTCCGAAATGCATATCCTAGTTTTGATACCTCATTCCTGATGGCACATTTTGTACGCAATGCTTGCTGTTTTAATTTAGTATATCAACAATACCTGAACATAAGCAAAACTGGTATAGCAATCAAATAATGATCGTAAGTTGAATAGAAGATGTTTTCTGGTTTAAGGACCATAATACTATAACAAAACTACAGTAACTTCTTTTAGTCAAATATATTAACCTGCACTTCCGTACATAGCCTACAGATTCAATTGGAGGAAAATATACAATAACAATTATTCCAGCAGGAAATAAAATAGTATTAATTCAATTACTGCATTTATTTCCCATTCGCCATTGCTGATATTTAAACTATTACACTTCGGAAACGGAAACAAAAGCGGCCGCTTTATTTTAAATAACTCTGATTGGCTGATCCCATCCAACATCCAACATATTTTATAACCAGTCCTATACGTAAAATATTTGAAGGAAACTCTAGACATTCAATCTCTCAAATAAACATGGCTGCGATAGTAACGTTTAACGTGACGTCACAACCCTCAAAGATATTGGATCCAACATATTGGAAGGTGTTGGAAGCTAAAATTTGACAGTGTGACAGATGTGCTAAAGGAAATTAAACCGTTGTTTGTGTTTCCATCAAATAATTGGTACATATATTATATTTATGAATACATATTTCCAATATACATTTATGTGATTGTTTTAAAATAAATAAATCCGTATTCTAATTTTCAATTAAATACTTTAATTTTGATTATGATAAATGTTATAAGCATCCGAAATAATTTGATAAAGCACCTCATTTCACACATTTGTAAAAATATATGTGTCAAACTAAAGTGTCTAAGAACAGAAATAATTATATTAATAATAATTATATAATTTTTTTTAAAAAATTAAAATATTTTTCTTTTTTTCTGAACTTTATTTGACGCCGTACCTCTTTTGACAGTAAGGACTGGTCCCACCCCGAAAAGTACGTTTTACCCCTGGCGGAAAGCACTCTCCAACCAGACTATACTAGTCAGAGAAGCCATAATTTTAATATACAATGAACTAATAAAAACAGTGTGTGTTGGCCAATAATGAAATTTAATTTTTTAGTTAATCCAATACTGTTAATTTTGTTTCCTAAGGTCAAAATAGTAAATGTAGTGTTCAAAGCAAATTACAAGACGATCTCCATTTTGGTTCATATTTTCAAAACTATTTAATAAAATATAATTTAACTACTGCATTTTTAGATTTTCTGCCACTCAATTTATTATATTTTTATTCAAGTGATTTGTAAAGTGTTTAGATATTAAGATTTACATAATATTAATTTTAGTTCGTTCATTTACGCTTTGGTTTGGTGGGAAATGTTTTGAATTCCCCCCCCCCCCCCCCCCCCCCCCCCCCCCCCCCCCCCGGCAAACCAAAACATTTTAATAAAATTCTTTGATGAAAATCAAGTCTAAAGCCAGGGTTTTATCAGTGTGTTTCTAATAGTTTGAAAGTTCTGTTTCTTTTGTACTGTTAATTGCTATCTGCATTTGATTGTGGCAAGCAATGTTTACTGTTCAGGAATCAAATTCTAGCAGCCGGCACAGAAATTACGCGCGAGACTTACAGGAAGAAATTTGGGTACTTGAAAAGAGACTTTTATTTATCTGTTAATTAAAACGCTTAAGGTTGTTTTAAACAATACTACGTTGAATTGTGTCCGAGTTTCATATAGTAAGTTTCTTTGTAAAATGAACATCATGAGAGCACACGAGTTTGCTCATTACTGAGTTTAGATCTTTACACGTCAGTGGCAAGCACTTAAAGATTTGCTCACATTTATTTTTATGTATTTAGTCACATATGTATTCTCGATTCATTGATGTTAACCAAATACTTCTCGGTATTCCCATTAATAAATTTAATGTTATGACAATTTTTAAGAATCATCTGCTCTTCCAGCCTCTATGCAAGCAGTTACCACCTAAGCACAAAGTGTCTACTAGTACTTCTTCCAAAATCTCTTGTTTTCCTCTCTCTTACCTTTTCTTTCTCATTTTGTTCATTTTGATTACCCATATTCTGCTCCTAAATTTATATTGCATGCATGTCTACTGTTTATGTGCTCTTATCCTTTTACCATTTCTGCGAAAACTAATTTAAAATATTTTAAAGTAAGGAAAAATAAAGGACATAGAACTACATTATCACCCTAACAGCATGAAACAATGATACATTAAATAAATTTATAAATATAATTTTAATATTCAACATTTCACATAAAAATGTACAATACCACTTTACAAATTTACAATGTAAAAAATAATTACAAATTCTATAAAACAATTCTTTTTCTGTAAGCTTACAAATAAAATTTCAAAACACAATTATTGTGTTACAGGCACCAAAGTACACTTGCTGTGGCCAACATCTTATTTTGTAACAAAGAATTTAACAGATAATCGTTCACTTTAAAACCGTATCCCATCAAAGTAGAAATGTTATTAGATGATACCAATAACTTCAGAGAATTGTAGGCTTAAAGCCCTAAAGCAGCAAATAATTATTTTTTTTTAAAAAAAAGGATATTACTCTATTGTAAAATTTTTCTCGTATGAAATAGAAATTCTTGCATCACTTTATAAATGTTATACCAAAGTTACTCTGTGCCAGAACTGCACAATTACTTTGGCACTAAATAAAAAAAATTACATACTGTGTATGCTTGAAGCTCGGTACGGACAAAATTCGCCAAACATTGCTAATGCTTATGCAATACGGGCTCTGTCTGTTGCATATTTCATATTTCGGAAGTTTACGGTTGTATAAAATTTTTATATATTATCCTATTTCTAAAAGAAAATTTAAGATTACTAGACCCTGTAGTTTGCAAAATAATTATATGCTTTGTTGTCTTCAATATACTGTATTAAAATATTGCATTTTGTGGTATTGGTTTCGGTTGGTGGGAGGTGTTTTTTCACACGTCTAGACCAATGTGTAGGTTGTGACTGCACTACTGAACATACGTGATTTGCCTGAAAAATGTTAAACACCACCAACCATGACAGTATGAAAAAGCTACAGTGTGGAGTATTTCGAGAAATGTATTAGCACGAAGCATCGGCAAGAAATACAGGCATCCCTTCAGATCAGATGACCCACGACACGTGCAAAAGACTTCTGCAGCACATTGTGACAAGAGAGAAAAATTCGGGCCTTTGAAGTCTCACTCTTGGCAAACTACCCGACATGTTGAAAAATTACAAGACACAGAGCATTGTTTGAACCTAGAACTGAAGAATGATGCCATGTACACTTGTCTTAAGGCCCTCACACACGGTCCGTCCAAACTGTCCGTTCGGACTTACCGGTTGGAACTGAGCAGTCGGAACCGTCATGTGTGTGCAAGGACGGTCGGAACTGATGGACTGACAGCTGACGACCTCCCATAAAATCGGACTGTGGGCTCGGGAGCTCTCGGTACAAACTGCCGCGTGTGGGAACAGCGTCTCGTCTGTCCATCAGCGAGTGTCGTGGCAGACACCTTTGTTTGCACTCTTTGGTCGCTCTGCTATTTTTTTTAATTCTTTTTTTCTAGCTAAAACTGCAATTGCAACATCCAAAGTTTCTTCCACATTGTGCGATGATTCAACACAACCAACGGCAACCACAAGACCGGTCGTGTGCAGGGAAGACTTCAGTTCGGTCCAGACTGTCAGCCGGGCTGTTCGGCCCGTGTGGGGGCCTTAACAATGGCACTTACGAAAAACAAGAATCCATAATGCAGCCAGTTCACTATAAATTCAATCTTTTCTTTTTGTGTGTCTCAGAAAATAGAGAAAATACATTTTAAGGTATTACAATCATGCATGTGTGTACAATAGACTTCAAAAGAAACTGGACATTAAAAAAAAAGACAGGAACATCCCACTTAATAAAAGTTTAAAAATTTTAGTGATTGACATATCAATACATAATAAGTTTTCGAGGTTAATAAGTCAATTTTTGTAAGTACCTCGAAACAATTCTTAATAGTTGATTACTAGGGACAAGATTATATGGTCTATTGTGATAAAACTCAAACATCGCAAAGCATGTCAATACAATAAATAACACCATAATGCAATATTAATACACCATTTAGCACCGAAATGTAATTAAATCTATGAAATCAATCAGCATTTTAAAAGACTTTACTCAAATTTTAAAAAAATGTTATCTTTTATAAAGGTAAATTCATTTAATGTAATTTGTTTAGCATAAATTTTGTACCAAAATGTCTGACTACATCCACATACATAATTTGCAAAACATTGAAATTAACTATGATCTTGCATCTCTTTCTAAAAATAAGTTTTAACATTAATAACATCTGCACATTTTTAAAACACACAAAAATTTTCTGAATTATTTTTATTTGTCTGGGTAGTTCTGGTTTTTGGACATGTTTATTATGTACTAACGATTTTATTGTTTAATTGCATAATGTGTCAGTCAAAATGAGACTATTTTGTTGAAATAATTACCAAGAAATTATTAAGTCTTATATTTGTTGAAAAATACATTGTTTTTGTGAATAAAGACAATGTATAAAAAAACAAAACAAAAACCGTCATCTCCTGTTTTATAATCAAAATTTACCTAAAGATAAAACCATAAAATCTTGTCCATAGGAATTACCGTGTACCAAAAATCACTCTGTACTCTGTACTATCATAATCACTTAATCTTCTTTTGCCAATTGAATCTCGCTTGGGTTAAAGTACTGCTTCAACTTAAAAAGTAAAATTAATTGAATATCGGCCATGTAATTTCCCAGCAAAATTATCGTATTCATCGACCTAGCCGTAAAAAAAATTATTTACAAAAGACTGAAATGAGCGCAAAAGGAGGCAGAGAGCTACGTGAAGATATCACAGGTTGTTTGGCCACGGGAGGCGCGGGGTATCACAGCTTCGTCTCGTGCAGGTCGCGCCGCACGTAGCCCCGGTACGGCCTCGAGCGCGCCGCGCGGGGCTGGTTGTGGTTGTGGTTGTGGTGCGGAGTCTCGTCGCCCGAGTCCACGTCGCCTGCCAACAGTCGGCCACACAACCTCCTGTCCAGAGCGGCTCGTTGCCACAACGCCGAATGTCAAAATTGACCACAACGCTGACAGCTAGAAAACTGCTGTGTACCACAACGCCGAAATAACAACTGAATGAATTTGTGTGTGTTTCTTAAATGTACCTTAACGCCGAAATACCACAATCAAACCTAACCTTACCGAACCTAACCTAACCTAGCGTAATATAACCTAACTTAACCTAGCCTATCCTGGTCTAACCTAGTCTAACCTAACCTAACCTAACCTAACCTAACCTTTGTGGCAGTCCTGCAATGACATTTTTCGGCGTTAGTGTATTTCGGTGCGGTGGTAATTCAGCGTTGTGCTACACAGCAGTTTTCTAGCTGTCGGCGTTGTGGTCAATTTGGCATTTCGGCGTTGTGGTGCGTCCCCGTCCAGAGCAACAACAACAATCTCATTCACAAATGAAACTATATAAGAATCCCTACTAACATTAATATCATAAATGTGATTCATTCACAAATAAAACTACATTCAGTATTTAAAAATCCCTACTAGTAACATTAATATCATAAATGTGATTTATTCACAAATAAAACTACATATTTAACAATCCCTACTAACATTAATATTATAAATGTGAAAGTGTTTTTGTCCGTTTGTCCTTTTTTTCACGCAGCAACAGATCGACATGAGTTTTTGCACATAGATAGTTTATGGGCCGGATAGTGATATAGACTACATGTAATTATATGAAATTCCATCCCCAATGGAGTGAAAAAAGTGGTAAATTCAGGTTTACAATACAAAATCACAGGAGGTAGGTCACAGACCAACAGTGAGTCTGTGTAATTTCACTACGTCTGCCGCATCGTACATAAGGTCTAGCAACTTCCCATCCTTCCTCCTTGGCCAAACCCATCCACTTAGTGAAGCTCGCGGCTGCTAGAGAACTAGAGGGGCTTACTTAGAACTTTGTCAACAGGTGGCATTGCCTTAAATTTGTAACACGCTATCGTTTGATGCATCCATCACGTCTTGCCTAGGGGTTACCTGCCTTCCCACAAAAGGAAGCTGGTTTTGCTGATGCGTAGCCTTGATGCACAGAGATTGTGCGATATATGAGACTTTAAAATCAAAATTCCCCGTTTATCAAGTGTATGTCCTACAGACTTGAAACTCGGGTAGTAATGTTCCTTACATTATGATGTGTTTAGCCCGCGTGTGAATATAAATTTGTGGTTAGGACCCCTCAATAATAAGCGAAAAGTTCATCGTTCATTTACCAGCTGCATATGATTTCCGCCTAACACAACGTCACGTTTGCAACACACAGTGAAAGGCCTTAGATCCGTGAACTGGCACATTCTGTTGGTTCACATAGAATTTATGATTACTGGCGGTTTTCATTTCAGGTAAGCGTTTCTGGTTTTCTAGAATGTTAAATTTCTGTAATAATTTTTTGAAAAAGAAATCCATATCAAGAACAAAACATGCACTATCATATCAGAGACTTTTGTTAAATGTAACATGAATCAGTTTTTTTTGTCTATTTATTAACTTATGTTATTACAACTTGTTTTAAATATGTACCATTATGTGTTGTATTAATTTTTCCTTGGTATTCCTGTAGAAACTTTATCGATTTAAATAATCCAGCGATCACGGTCCCGGACATGCCAGAATAAAAACATTTCACTGTAAAAAAAAAAAAAACTTTTATAGATAATTTTATGTTTAAAAGCAAGTGTACTAAAAATTCCAAAAAATATTACCATTTAAAGGTTAAGACACTTATTTTAATAGAGGCCTTTAGCTCCATCAAAAGAAATATATATTGAATTCAATCTACTGAGACATGTTGAAAGCTCTTTAATGAAATTATTAAGTGTTTATCAAAAGTCATTTCACAATATTCAAGTACTTGGAACTGTTTCAGCTAATACGTTTTATTACCTACACAGGAATTTTTTCAGAGAAGTTTATTTCTGGTTCATTTTATTTTTCTTTGGCGCAATGCCATTAAAACACAATTTTAATCATTAAAACATAATATTAAAATATTCTATGTTCTTTTCTTTTATTTTACTAAAAATGGCTAAAAATTATTTATCATAATTAGTTTTTCTGACACACACAATTTCCATGAAAGCACTAAAAGCCATTAAAAACAAAGACTGTAAATATGAATATTGAAAATACTTAACATGTCCGAAAAAAAAAAATTTGACAGGATAAGAGCATTAAAACTCTTAAACGACAAAATTTCCACTATTACGACGTTTCAATGACATCATGTGCCATTCAAGATACAAGAGATTTAATACAATAAGAATTGGTTGTGATTTGAATCAACATTGATCATGTAAACAGATTAGTCATATTTCATGAAGGAAAACTATAACATTTTTTGGGCAGAAGGCTTTAAATACATGCATCTTTTATGTAACCTGGAAGTTAAAATTACCTAACTTAATGTAAATTTTTTTGGTAAGGGCAGAATCATTTCAAATTTCAAGCATCAGCGGGTGAACACAACTAGGCTAACCAGGATCCAGATAGCCCCTCCTCTTCTCATGCATAACACACATAGTTATTTATAAGTACAGTTATATGGGTAGTACTAAAAAAAATAGTACCTGGGTACTCCTCTATTTTTATTTCAACGGACCCCCAAATTGCTCAAATAGTGTGGAAAAGGGGGGGGGGGGGTCACTTTGAGTGAATTGAGAGGGTGGGAGGGGGTTTTAGAACAATAAACTAGGCCTTCAGAAACATAATTCTACTGAAAATGACATTTTGCTAAAAAAAAATCACGTAACTTTAAAAATAGGCCAAACTTTGAAAAGCTGTATCTCCGAAACCATTTGTCTTATAATAATAAATCTGGTCTCAAACTGTTGAAAATTTAATCTACTTTAAAAGTAAATAGAACAATTTTTGCCGAATTGAACATTATTACCTTTGCACCATAAACAACATTAAAAAAAAAATCAAAAATACCTGATTTGATGCATCATTTCAATGTCTGATCTGACTGTACCACCTATTATGCGATGTGTACATTTATAGTTATGGCCACGGTAATGTTTGCACATTTACCTTAAATTTTTTTGTTTCTTTATTTATTTATTTATTTATTTATTTTAGTAGTGAGGTTTCAAAATTTGCACCTTAAATATTAAGAAGGAGTCCCGAAAAAATTAATTATTCCTTCCACAAGGGTGTTTGCAGGAGAAGAGAGGGGAACAGGGAGAGAATATATATCCCCTGCCCCCAGAATTCCTAAAAAAAAAAAAAAAGTCTCATTCCCACCAACAAATGGAAAGAATGTGAAAGAAAACTGTAGAACAAAGAGGTTATAGTCCCCCACCAGCCCCCAGTACGCTCGTGGCCCTGCCTCACCGTCGCTGGAGTTGGTGGATGCCACGAAGTGCTCCGAGCGGAGGGCCTTGCGCGACTTTGGCCGGCGGTAGTACTTGAACTCCCGGGGCAGCGTGTAGGAGCGCGGCAGGGAGACCTGCGAGTCCATGTCGGACGGGATGCGGTACGACTTGTACATGCCGGGGCCCTGCGGGTGTCCCGGGGCGGGCTCCTCCCCGCTCTTCAGGCGGCCCGAGCCCGAGTAGTTGGAGCCCCGCTCGCTGCTGCCGTCCCTGCAACAGTCCCCGCCCCCGCGTTTCCTTCGGGCCGACCACAGGGCAACGTGTAGCGCTAGTGTGCCATGGACAAGCTCATTCCAAAATATCATTGATTAATTATTCTTGGTACACAATAAAACTACAGTCAAACTTCAATAAATACAAAACTTTAAGGGATCGTGATTGTCACTTTGCAATAACGGGGCTTTTTTTTTTGTCGGGGTGAAGTTAATCATAAAAACGAAACCTAACCTATGGCAAGTACGTTTATTTAAAAAGTAGCGAATTGCAAAAAAAAAAATTAAATTAATAAATCATGCACTGAAAACATATTTTGTTCAACTTTAAAAAGAAAAACTACTACCGTGAGCCGGAACTAACTCATAATTATCGTTGTCGTAGTAGATAGTAACCACGAAAGAGTGCAGGCTATAAAAATGCAGTTTACTCACAAGACAGAGCGCGCGCGAGTTGCATGCAATCAGTGAGCTATCAGTATCGATACTGATACTAAACTACGTGCGCGTAATCTATACGGGCTTCAACGTAACCAAACATGCGCCTGAATACATTTTTATAAGCTGTACACAGCGGCGACAAAGATAAACACATAAAGGTTTTAACATTTGAAAACATTTTTGAAAGAAAATTTGCTTTTTTCGCATTAGAAATCGCACCCCTATTTTTCAAACTTGATTTTAGTATAAAATGTACGACGATTATGCCTTAAAACACGGTACTTCATCGAAACCAGATTCTAAATGAAGAGGAATTCTATAATGTTTTTATTTCAACGAAGTGCAATCATTGAAAAAAAATACCGCTACTGCCTTCAGTGCAGGTGAACTGGTTACCCATGTCCGTCACATGGCATAAATGTAAAAAAGGGAAGAAAAAGGGCAAAACCAAATGATCAAGGAAAAAAGTTTAAGTTTACATTGCACAGTTTTTGCACAATTGAATAAGATGACCAGACCCACAAGATTAATGTGGGCTTTGGAATCCCTGGGCAAAGACTCTCGGCTCATGATTTGAGAAAAGTTGGGAGCTGGGATTGATTCCGTGACCCTCACTACATGAACACGATGCTTCTGCAATTGTGGCCTCCGATGACTCAGTGAAGTCCGATGTAGTTTCAAAAAGAAGAAAACAATTTGCAGGTTAAGAGTGGAAAATAGCAATGGACCTAGATAGGCACACTAAACCAAAAAGAGCAAAATTTAATTTGTACAGTGCGAAGTGCTAAAGTGTAAACCTAGTGTCACAACCACAAACAATAAACAACGCAGTCTTGGATAATCAAAATTTGACAGAACTGAACCGGCTTGAAGCTGCATAAGGCTGACCTGCTCCGTGAACTACAACCATTACAGCAGTCAGGTGGTGCCACCTGGGCTCAAATTCCGATCCAGTCGTGCTGAATTCGGTTGACAATGAAGACTGAATAATGTTTGCAGGCTTTCACGGCCATTGTCTGAAGTGGCTTGGCTTCTGGGTTGTAGCCGCGTCCTTGGCGAATAATTCACTGATGTTTCGGTCGACAGTAGGTAACTGCTCCCTGATGATGGCGACTGAAACGTCAGTGAATTATGCGCCAAGGACGCGGCTACAACCCAAAAGCCAAGCTACTTCAATGTTTACTGAAATCACTTCAGGCCTTCAGGTGGCAGCCCCAGTAGCCTGGTGTAGGACACGACAGGTCTAGTAAACCGGCAACAGAAATAAAAATTATTTCTCGAGTAAATACAGTGAAAGGCCATATAGATAAAACAGGAAAACGACCTCGGCAACGTTAAGGGATACTGAATATTGGTACTCTTACCGGGAGGATAGATGAAATTGTGAATGTAATGACAGACTCAAGGAAGATAAAGGAGGTGGGAAGAGCAGATTGTTAAAGGAGTGCAGGAGAGAAGAGAAGAATGGAACAGAGTGAAGGAGGAGAAATGATAGAGGGACAGAGGAAGGTGGAGACATTTTACTTTGCTGATTTTGCCGCAAGGCTGGAAGTAAATGATGACAATGATGACTCGAGTCATTAATGGTCTATTTATTCCCATTTCCTTGACTTGTAAGGTGTGTCTTTCTCTTAGCAGCCACGTTGCTGACATCAATGTACACCCGCCCCTCAAAGTAACGACGAAAATAAATTACGGCATGATTTGAAGTATCACTGTTTTCTTTTACGTGAATTTTTATTTCTGTGCACGCACAATGCCAATGGTACTTGTGTAGCATTTAATACAATTACATAATTTAATTAATAATGTGATGAATCAACAGACAATATTTTGCCCTTAATAGCTATTTACGTCCTTCATTGCATATTTATCTCGGATGACAGCTGTGTATTCAGCCAACATTTATTTTATGCCATCCCGCAGGTCAGCAGCATCTCAGAGCTAGTTTACCTCGCACCTATTAGGATGTGCTGGAGGCAAATTCATGGCAGACACACACACATTTGGTAAACAACAGATTCGGGAATTGCATAAACAGGTAAAATAAACTTTCTAATAATAGAAAAATGTTAAGTTTACGCTTTTTCAAAATTCTAATTAGTACTGAGACATTATCTCCTATATTAATAACATTATTGTTTTGTTACTCAGAAATGTTATTACCTAGCACCTACTTAGCAAGCTCTTATTATGCAACACATTCATTAGGGGCAAGCGTCGGGCCGAGGAGAGACAGGAAGCGTGGGAAGCATTCGACCATCCACCCGAACCAGAGACAATCGTCGCATCCATGCTCGACTCCGAAACAGCAATGGTGTGCGATATCTGACCTGGCCGAAACAATCATCAAGACGAAGAAACGCGAAGAGCTGTCAAGAGCCAACAACAGCTGAGCGCTAAATGCGCGCACCAGGGGGCCAGACTGAAGTGATGCGGGAGCGGTTCCCAGTATGGCCGCCCTCTGCTCATGGCGAGGGTTAAAAAAGAGAGGGTATGTTTTAAGTGGGTAAAAATCTAAAAATCATACACTAACAACTCCACCTAATTCTTCAAATTCCCCCTTCGTTGGTGCCTTTTGAAGATTGTTTAACTTTTTTTTTTTAAATGTAAACAATGAACATACATGAATTTTTAAAATTTAATTTTAGGTTTTTTAATTTTATAATTTTATTCCAAATTCATTGAAATGTACTTCAAATGTGTTTAGACGTATATTTAAACTGTAAACTAATTTCAATGGTCGGAGCGTGTGTATCAGAATGGCAGTCAGCAGACACCAATGGTCGGAGCGTGTGTATCAGAATGGCAGTCAGCAGGCACCAATGGGCGGAGCGTGTTTATCGAAATGGCAGTCAGCAGGCACCAATGGGCGGAGTGTGTGTATCAGAATGGCAGTCAGCAGGCACCAATGGTCGGAGCGTGTGTATCAGAATGGCAGTCAGCAGGCACCAATGGGCGGAGTGTGTGTATCAGAATGGCAGTCAGCAGGCACCAATGGGCGGAGTAGGTGTATCAGAATGGCAGTAAGCAGGCACCAATGGTCGGAGCGTGTGTATCAGAATGGCAGTCAGCAGGCACCAATGGGCGGAGCGTGTGTATCGGAATGGCAGTCAGCAGGCACCAATGGTCGGAGCGTGTGTATCAGAATGGCAGTCAGCAGGCACCAATGGGCGGAGAGTGTGTATCGGAATGGCAGTCAGCAGGCACCAATGGGCGGAGTGTGTGTATCAGAATGGCAGTCAGCAGGCACCAATGGGCGGAGTGTGTGTATCAGAATGGCAGTCAGCAGGCACCAATGGGCGGAGTGTGTGTATCAGAATGGCAGTAAGCAGGCACCAATGGTCGGAGTGTGTGTATCAGAATGGCAGTAAGCAGGCACCAATGGGAGGAGCGTGTGTATCAGAATGGCAGTCAGCAGGCACCAATGGTCGGAGCGTGTGTATCAGAATGGCAGTCAGCAGGCACCAATGGTCGGAGCGTGTGTATCGGAATGGCAGTCAGCAGGCACCAATGGGCGGAGCGTGTGTATCGGAATGGCAGTCAGCAGGCACCAATGGGCGGAGCGTGTGTATCGGAATGGCAGTCAGCAGGCACCAATGGGCGGAGTGTGTGTATCGGAATGGCAGTCAGCAGGCACCAATGGGCGGAGCGTGTGTATCGGAATGGCAGTCAGCAGGCACCAATGGGTGGAGCGTGTGTGCGTGTGTATCAGAATGGCAGTCAGCAGGCACCAATGGGCGGAGTGTGTGTATCAGAATGGCAGTCAGCAGGCACCAATGGGCGGAGCGTGTGTATCGGAATGGCAGTCAGCAGGCACCAATGGGCGGAGCGTGTGTATCAGAATGGCAGTCAGCAGGCACCAATGGTCGGAGCGTGTGTATCAGAATGGCAGTCAGCAGGCACCAATGGGCGGAGCGTGTGTATCAGAATGGCAGTCAGCAGGCACCAATGGGCGGAGTGTGTGTATCAGAATGGCAGTAAGCAGGCACCAATGGTCGGAGCGTGTGTATCGGAATGGCAGTCAGCAGGCACCAATGGGCGGAGCGTGTGTATCGGAATGGTAGTCAGCAGGCACCAATGGTCGGAGCGTGTGTATCGGAATGGCAGTCAGCAGGCACCAATGGGCGGAGCGTGTGTATCGGAATGGCAGTCAGCAGGCACCAATGGTCGGAGCGTGTGTATCGGAATGGCAGTAAGCAGGCACCAATGGTCGGAGCGTGTGTATCAGAATGGCAGTCAGCAGGCACCAATGGGCGGAGTGTGTGTATCAGAATGGCAGTCAGCAGGCACCAATGAGCGGAGTGTGTGTATCAGAATGGCAGTCAGCAGGCACCAATGGGCGGAGTGTGTGTATCAGAATGGCAGTAAGCAGGCACCAATGGTCGGAGTGTGTGTATCAGAATGGCAGTAAGCAGGCACCAATGGGAGGAGCGTGTGTATCAGAATGGCAGTCAGCAGGCACCAATGGTCGGAGCGTGTGTATCAGAATGGCAGTCAGCAGGCACCAATGGGCGGAGTGTGTGTATCAGAATGGCAGTCAGCAGGCACCAATGGGCGGAGTGTGTGTATCAGAATGGCAGTAAGCAGGCACCAATGGTCGGAGTGTGTGTATCAGAATGGCAGTAAGCAGGCACCAATGGGAGGAGCGTGTGTATCAGAATGGCAGTCAGCAGGCACCAATGGTCGGAGCGTGTGTATCAGAATGGCAGTCAGCAGGCACCAATGGGAGGAGTGTGTGTATATGAATGGCAGTCAGCAGGCACCAATGGTCGGAGTATGTATATCAGAATGGCAGTCAGCAGGCACCAATGGGAGGAGCGTGTGTATCAGAATGGCAGTCAGCAGGCACCAATGGGAGGAGCGTGTGTATCAGAATGGCAGTCAGCAGGCACCAATGGGAGGAGCGTGTGTATCAGAATGGCAGTAAGCAGGCACCAATGGTCGGAGTGTGTGTATCAGAATGGCAGTCAGCAGGCACCAATGGGCGGAGTGTGTGTATCAGAATGGCAGTCAGCAGGCACCAATGGGAGGAGTGTGTGTATCAGAATGGCAGTCAGCAGGCACCAATGGGAGGAGCGTGTGTATCAGAATGGCAGTAAGCAGGCACCAATGGTCGGAGTGTGTGTATCAGAATGGCAGTAAGCAGGCACCAATGGTCGAAGCGTGTGTATCGGAATGGCAGTCAGCAGGCACCAATGGGCGGAGCGTGTGTATCGGAATGGCAGTCAGCAGGCACCAATGGGCGGAGCGTGTGTATCGGAATGGCAGTCAGCAGGCACCAATGGGTGGAGCGTGTGTGCGTGTGTATCAGAATGGCAGTCAGCAGGCACCAATGGGCGGAGTGTGTGTATCGGAATGGCAGTCAGCAGGCACCAATGGGCGGAGCGTGTGTATCGGAATGGCAGTCAGCAGGCACCAATGGGCGGAGCGTGTGTATCAGAATGGCAGTCAGCAGGCACCAATGGTCGGAGCGTGTGTATCAGAATGGCAGTCAGCAGGCACCAATGGGCGGAGCGTGTGTATCAGAATGGCAGTAAGCAGGCACCAATGGTCGGAGCGTGTGTATCGGAATGGCAGTCAGCAGGCACCAATGGGCGGAGCGTGTGTATCAGAATGGTAGTCAGCAGGCACCAATGGTCGGAGCGTGTGTATCGGAATGGCAGTCAGCAGGCACCAATGGGCGGAGCGTGTGTATCGGAATGGCAGTCAGCAGGCACCAATGGTCGGAGCGTGTGTATCGGAATGGCAGTAAGCAGGCACCAATGGTCGGAGCGTGTGTATCAGAATGGCAGTCAGCAGGCACCAATGGGCGGTGTGTGTGTATCAGAATGGCAGTCAGCAGGCACCAATGGGCGGAGTGTGTGTATCAGAATGGCAGTCAGCAGGCACCAATGGGCGGAGTGTGTGTATCAGAATGGCAGTAAGCAGGCACCAATGGTCGGAGTGTGTGTATCAGAATGGCAGTAAGCAGGCACCAATGGGAGGAGCGTGTGTATCAGAATGGCAGTCAGCAGGCACCAATGGTCGGAGCGTGTGTATCAGAATGGCAGTCAGCAGGCACCAATGGGCGGAGTGTGTGTATCAGAATGGCAGTCAGCAGGCACCAATGGGCGGAGTGTGTGTATCAGAATGGCAGTAAGCAGGCACCAATGGTCGGAGTGTGTGTATCAGAATGGCAGTAAGCAGGCACCAATGGGAGGAGCGTGTGTATCAGAATGGCAGTCAGCAGGCACCAATGGTCGGAGCGTGTGTATCAGAATGGCAGTCAGCAGGCACCAATGGGCGGAGTGTGTGTATCAGAATGGCAGTCAGCAGGCACCAATGGGAGGAGTGTGTGTATCAGAATGGCAGTCAGCAGGCACCAATGGGAGGAGCGTGTGTATCAGAATGGCAGTAAGCAGGCACCAATGGTCGGAGTGTGTGTATCAGAATGGCAGTCAGCAGGCACCAATGGGCGGAGTGTGTGTATCAGAATGGCAGTCAGCAGGCACCAATGGGAGGAGTGTGTGTATCAGAATGGCAGTCAGCAGGCACCAATGGGCGGAGTGTGTGTATCAGAATGGCAGTCAGCAGGCACCAATGGTCGGAGTGTGTGTATCAGAATGGCAGTCAGCAGGCACCAATGGGCGGAGTGTGTGTATCAGAATGGCAGTCAGCAGGCACCAATGGTCGGAGTGTGTGTATCAGAATGGCAGTAAGCAGGCACCAATGGTCGGAGTGTGTGTATCAGAATGGCAGTCAGCAGGCACCAATGGTCGGAGTGTGTGTATCAGAATGGCAGTAAGCAGGCACCAATGGGCGGAGTGTGTGTATCAGAATGGCAGTCAGCAGGCACCAATGGTCGGAGTGTGTGTATCAGAATGGCAGTAAGCAGACACCAATGGTCGGAGTGTGTGTATCAGAATGGCAGTCAGCAGGCACCAATGGTCGGAGTGTGTGTATCAGAATGGCAGTCAGCAGGCACCAATGGGAGGAGCGTGTGTATCAGAATGGCAGTCAGCAGGCACACGGGAGGATCGACGGGCTACCTGTCCAAGTGGTCCGACAGTTCGTGCTCCCAGCCGTAGTACAGGGCGTCCCCCTCCAGGTAGCGCGGGGCCAGCAGGATCTCCGGGGCGTCCGGCCGGTGCTTGGCCCTCGGCGGGGGCACCAGGTGGTGGTAGGAGTAGGGCGGGGGCAGCGAGGGCGGCGGGGAGGGGGGCCAGCCCGCCGGGCCGTGGCGCTTGGCACGAGGGATGGGCTGGCGCGGCAGGGACCCGCCGTCCTCGCCGCCCGCCCCCTGCCGCGGGATCTTGCCCTGCTTGATCTCCTCCTCGATGACCCGCAGCTCCGCCAGCTGCTGGCGCTTCTTCTCCTGCAGCTTCTGCTGGATGTTGACGCGCGAGCCCGCGCTGCTGGCGTCGTTCTCGCTGGAGCCGCCCTGCAGGGACACACCGAGACTTAGTCCACCCTCCTCAGCGCAAAAACACTTGCTCATACCCACTTCACGCCATTCGAGTTCGCGACACCACGAAATCTGAAGGAACCGAGAATTCATCATTAACATACCGCTCCCGCCCGAAGGAACTTAAAACTATAATCTGGAGGGCTCCACTGTCGCACACTCCAATCATCCAGGACCCACAAAAACCTAGTCCACCCTCCTCAGCGCAAAAACACTCGCTCATACCCACTTCACACCACTCGAGTTCGCGACACGACGAAAGCTGAAGGAAACAAGGATTCATCAGCGTCATCACCCCTCCCGCCCGTAGGAACTTGAAACCATCACTACATAGTATAAACCAAAGTCGCTTCCCGCTGTCTGTCTGTCCCTATGTGTGCTTGGATCTTTAAAACTACGCAACGGATTTTGATGCGTTTTTTTTTTTTTAAATAGATAAGAGTGATTCAAGAGGATGGTTTATATGCATAATACAGTAGAGAAACACTGATAATTTTAGAGGTTTCTAATGTGATGTCGTAAATAAAAACATTTTTTTTTGAGCTTACATTGCAAACGCTGGCTGAACCCTATGAGATAGATCATTTTGTTGATAATTGTTGATTATATTTTGTATTTAGTCGAACAAATAGTAAGTGAAATATTTTTTTATTTAATTATCGAAAATCGTAGTTTAAGGTAAGGTATTTAAGTTCAAAAAAAAAAATTAGTAGAATAGCTACCGCATTTTATCGCATAATGTCCGCACTTTTCTTTTTAAATACTTGAAATGGAATTTTTTAAAATCTGCATAAAGTCCGCACCAGACAAAGCAAACTTGGCCACCCCTGAAATGCACAGTAACGGGATGGAAATTTACCGACGCTGTCAACCATGCTTTGACCTTGAGTTGTTCATTTCTCCGGAGTGGTCGCTGAGAGGGTTTGTAGCGTGGTGAAACTGTCCACACAAGCCAGTACACGTCCCACGCGCAGACGCGCAGACAAAGCAGCTGCAACATGTTTATCCAACATTGCGTTTGCTGAGAGGCTTTAATTTTGTTTTCATGTAAGATATGATACGCAACGTAAAGAAAACGTCAGCTGTAACAGAATGGACATACATAAAGTCTTACATGTCAGGAAGACAAGGCTCTGCTTTGTTTTTGATAAAAATTCCTGCTCAGCCTTTTCCAAGCTCTGCACTCCTTCCCCCGCTTCAGTCAAGCAGGGCAGGAGGGAACTCGCATGCACAGACGTCTGCCGGTAACTTTTTTTATACACATAGTGAGCAAGGGACAGGGAGGGAGGCTCGCTGGCGCTGGCTAATGCAGACATTAGACATCTGCCCCGTGCCGTTAGTGGCCATCTCAATGAAAGATTAAAGAAATATATTTTCACGCAAAGCGTTTATTTTGTGTAGTCTGGCTGCGGCTTCTGAACGTAAGAGCGCACACGCGAGTGAGAGAAGAAAAAAAAAAGAGTGGCGTCTTCCACTAATCGCCGGCATCCAATTATCTCGACACCTGTCACATTTCTCACGTCCGCTGCGGAGGGTCGCCAGTCACCAGCGCTCTGCGAAGTAGTGTGCCGCCGTTAATATTTTTCAACTGGGCCGAGGGAAGGGTGCCAATTTACGAAGCAGCGATTTTACTAATGCAATTCGCGAAACCGTGAGCATACGTAAAATCAGGGTACTAGTAAACTAATTATGAGAGAACAATTTTTTTACTCTGCACAAAACATGTAAAATTTTGAGGAAAAAAAATGTTTTTCGGACTTCACCTCATAATGTCCGCACCCCATTTTTTTGGTCAAAAATGTAGCCAAATTACTGCGGACATTGTGCGAGTAAATACTGTATCTTTTGTTGTTGATATTTGTTGATTATCTTTTGTTTTTTGTCAATATTTATATTTATATAATAATTAGTATATTTAGTATCAGCATTGCACCCGTGTGAAGCCGGGGCGGGTTGCTAGTACTCATGTGGTCATGTCCTGTTCGTCTGGCTGGCCACGGACTGTCCACCGGGGCAGACTACTTGTACTACTGTGTCCATGTGCAAAATCAGTTTTAACTTTGTGAAATAAGTTCAACCTTAAATGGTAATACCAAATTTTCTCCAGTTTTAAAATAGAAGTAAGTAACTGTGTGCTTTTTTTATCTGCAGAGAATTTCTCAATGGGAAAAAAAAATTTCTTTTCAATTATTAATAAATAAATTTTCTGACAATATTAAACACTGGAAAATTTCAATAATGATTTATGATCAATAGCCATCATGACACCTCACTCCATGTCCACTGTAGCAAACAGTTGACAGCTGCGTGACACACACTTTTGGGGCATGAAATTACTCCACCTAACCAGATTACAACTCGATAAGGCGCATTCCAGCCCATCTTTAATGTAATTCAAATGCAATGTTATAGTCGTTATAGAATGTCAGGACTAAATTTTCCATGTTTCCCAGACAAAAAAAAAACATTCTCACTATCCGGCTTTCGTAATTGAAATTGGTTGTAATATCTGTTTACTTTTTTTATGGAACAATTTTTATTTCATTTAATACCTATGCGCTATGCCTCTTCAACTTAAAATTATTTTACTGACATCCATGAATGTTGTTTTTGCAGTATGAGAATTGTATACAAAAAAAGAAAATATTTTTTGACGTGACGTCTAATAAAACGATGAAGGCCGGCTGCACGCACGAAAAAGTGTCCCGTTACGTACATTGTCCCGTTACACTCATTGTGCGATTGAGACGCATCTATGTATCTCTCTTCCACTCGATTGGAACAACCATCAATATGACATTTTCAAGGCACATTAAACTTGAAACACTCCCATTCGTTTCCTACTTTTCCTTTAGTCATCCTATCCTTAACAGAATAACACAGATTGGAAGAATTTAAATACAGTAAGTCCTCGGTTTACGTCGGGGTTACGTTCCTGAAAACCGCGACGTAAATAGAAACGACGCAAAATGAGCCATGTTTCATGCCACCGGCCGACCACGGCCCAAGGTCGGCCGGAAGCGCTGGCATACAGACGTGACAACGGGCAATTTTATCAGCAAATTACAACCGACAGCGTGGGAAACAAGTTCAACTAGTACTTCTCAGCTTTATAGAATGGTTATTTAACCAGCTGCTTTATTACCTTTATTGATTGAAATATAAAAACAGATATATAGTCGTTTGGAAGACATCTTATGAAGAAAAAATCATAAATTGCAGTGAGCTGATACTGTAGGCCTACTACAAACGCATTTAATCACGATAAAGTTAACAACGGCACGTTTAAAACTCCGGCCAACTCAATGATATCATAGCGACTGAAGTGTAGAGCTGTAGCAAACCGTATGTATTCGTTACTGAGTAACGGGTGCGGCATCTAGTAACGAGTAACGAAACGTTACACACGAATGCATTTCGTTACTCGCATTTTTCGTATGTTTTACGCAAGCGCGCGCTTATTCGTTACAAAGAACGATGTTTGTTTATTAAGAAAAGTATAATTTGGAAATTCGTCGTCCAAGTTTTTTACTGTTTATTAAAGGTATTGTGTGTGTAGACAAAGTTTGAGATTGGAACAGAAACAACGTAAGAAAGTAATTTTTACAAATTATAAATATGTACGGTATGTTTTTGTTTTTTATTATCAGGTATTTTCACGTTTTTTGTTCTTATCTTAAAAGAGATATTATAATAAAGCTGCTCTAATGAGATTTTATTGTTTCTTGGTTAACAAAAGCTGTTAATTATAAAATACTTTTAATTGTTTATATTCAATTTATTATTATTTACGCGACGTCATACTGTACGCGTACGAAATACGACTCGATTCGTTGCTGTTACATAACATAGCATGTTATGCGTTATCAGAAGTAACGATACGAAAGTAACGAGTACTAATTGTTATAGTAACGAATACATACGGGTACACTTTTTTTAGTTACTTTTACACCTCTACTGAAGTGCCAAGGAGTTGGACGAAAAGGGGTAGGAGAAAATGCTGTGTTGTTGCGGGAAGTAGATAACACTTCTACGTGCGAGATACGTGGGTGGCCGAGCGGGCGGGCTGGTAGTATTGCATCACCGCGCGGAGAGCAGCGGAGAGCAGGAAGCGTCCCTCATGATGTATGATAAGATAAGGCGGTGAACGTGTAGCTTACGCTACATAGCATAAATTACATAATTAACGAAGGAAACAAAGAATTATAAACGAATTATACACGGTGTTTTTGTTAAAATAAAGATGTACGGTCATTGTAAACGACGTTATTGTGAATCGGTGACAACTTAAATTGAAACATGAGTACTCAAACATTAGCGACGTTAATCCGAAACGACGTAAATCGGTACGACGTAAATAGAGGACTTACTGTAGCAAACACGTATAAAAGTTATAGTTAAAATAATCTCTTCGTTAAAGTAATAAACATATTTGGATTAATGAGTGCAAATAAAGGTAAATTTATCAATTAAATTGTAGATTTCATTTCACTCCTTCTTTGTATCCATACAAAATAGTGATAATTCAATAAAAATGATTCAATTTTATTCATAAAAACATGCAATCATTTCATCAATGTTTTGTTATGACGTCGTCACGTTAAACTATCGTCCGTAAACCGACTTTACAGACGAACAATTATTTATCTGACACTGTACTTGGTATTAACAAGCAGTTGTATTGTGAGATGTTCCAGCGGGAGCGTCACCTGGTGGTTGTGCGGCAGGGGCCGGCTCCAGAAGGGGACGGGGGAGGCCGGCTCCTGCCCCACCGCAGGGGCACCCACGGAGGGCATCGACACCACCGGCGGAGGGACGAAGGTGGTCGGCTTCTTCTTCTTGCGCCCCGTGGTGGTGGCGGCCGCCGCGGGGTTGCTGAAGCGGCAGTTGAACACCCCGGGGATCCCGCCGTGGTGGTACGGCATGTAGCCGTTGCCGTACTTCTGGCAGCCGTTCGAGATCACTTTCCCGTTCTGCTGCGTTTCCTAACAATTAATGTTGTATTACATTCCGATACAACATTTACGCACCGATAACTTAAAACAACCTAAAATCCAAAATTTTACACTTCTATACCATGCAAGTTTTTTTTTCATATGTACTTTCAAATCACCATTTCCCAGTTTTCATGATTCACAAGCAATATAAACTAAGACAAACAGGAACGGCATGACTGATTTTTTTTTTTTTTAATAACAGCAGAGACCGAAGTTAACTTTAAGAATCCGTTAAACCAGCAAAAATTTTCGACAGGCCAATATTGTAATTTATCGTACTCTTATAAGAATGGTTAAAAACAAAAAAAAAAGTGCTGAATTTTTCTTACAACGCTACTGAACTTAAAGAGGTTAACTTAAAAATTTAATTGCCAGTGCAGATAAAAGTCATGCTTAAATTTCTTAGCGGGCAAATACCAGCTGAAATTTCCTACACCAGCTGCAGTACACACACATTTCAACAACTACTAATAGTTTTAACTTTTAAGATAACTAATACGGAAAATATTCTTTCTTAAGATTTAGTTTTAAGGTGTAGTTTATTTAACCTCTTGGAAAATCTACCATATTCAAGATTTTGTATCTTCAGCAAAGAAATACCAACATTAGTACAGACATCGAAAGAGAAAAATAGATGAAAGACGATAAAAAATTACTCAACTTTTCAGTACAGACATCGAAAGAGAAAAATTATAAAAGACGATAAAAAAATTACTAAAATTTTCAGTACAGACATCAAAAGAAAAAAAATTATAAAAGACGATAAAAAATTACTCAACTTTTCAGTACAGACATCGAAATAGAAAAATTATAAAAGACGATAAAAAATTACTAAAATTTTCAGTACAGGCATCAAAAGAAAAAAATAGATAAAAGACGATAAAAAAATACTCAAATTTTCAGTACAGACATCGAAAGAGAAAAATTATAAAAGACGATAAAAAATTACTAAAATTTTCAGTACAGACATCAAAAGAAAAAAATTATAAAAGACTATAAAAAATTACTAAAATTTTCAGTACAGACATCGAAAGACAAAAATGATAAAAGACGATAAAAAAAATTACTCAAATTTTTCAGCTGCACGGTCGCGTTAGTCAGGAGCAGAGAAGACTCTTACGCACACACAGAACAACCAATTAAAAACACAACCGCGCGCAAGGCCGAGCCGGCGGGACGGAGGAGGTCGGTGCGAACCTGCTCGACCTTGGAGCTGCCGTTGGACTGCTCGTCCTTCCCGAGCAACACATCCGAGCCGGCGAGGCGCTGAGTCGAGTCGCAGCTGGCGCTCGGGCGGCCGCCCGCCTCGTAGCGCAGCCTGCGACAGACAGGAACGTCATTACTCAGCAGGTGTCTGCTCCCTGGTCATGTCGGTGTGTTATCCGCCCAAGGACGCGGCTACAACCCAGAAGCCGAGCTGCTACTTCGGACAACGGCCGCGAAAGCCTGCGAACATTATTAACGAACCTCTATGGGGAGGAAACTGCTACCTTAGCCAAGAGATCTGACTAGCTGAGATGAGACAGAAGAAGTCAAAACTTCTTAGTTCTCTGGTCTTCATGAAAAGATGCAGAGACTACAAGGTTCTTGCTTCGAGTAGGTAACTGCTCCCTCGTGATGGCGAACTGCAACGTCGACCGGAACGTCTGGCGAATTATCCGCCAAGGACGCGGCTACAACTCAGAAGCCGAGCTACTTTAGACAATGGCCGTGAAAGCCTGCGAACATTTAGAAATGTTATTAGTCTGCATTTCTGCTCTGCCTCACTCTCCACGTAGAGGCACTGAACTTTTTTTACTGGTGTTTCAATACATATACATGAAGTACTTTTTTTACTATTTTCATGTTCATATTTTTTCCGGGTATGGTTCTCTCACATGCTATTGGTACGGGAAAGATTTTCTGCTATTATATTTGGGCCAATTTTGTTTTTATAACTGGAGATTTCTATTGTTTCTTTTCATAAATTTACTTGATTCTTAAAAGATAATATTATTTAATAAATATAACACTAATTTTTTCGTTTAATACTTTCTTCATCAAAGTAATATTTTGTAATATGCATGTCTAGGACAGAATTACTTGGAAAAATTACAAATCTACAAACATTTTGTGTTATTGATAATGTACATGTGTCAGTAAGATAAACATGAGTTACCAGAGATGCAAGAACAAACAATGTAAAATTAATTTTTTCCTTATTCATTTGTTCTGTACATTTTGGTATACACTCATGCTGAATATATGAATTCATTACACTGAAGTATATTAAAAGTTTATATTTTTGTTATTTAAACTAAATTTGATTAAAATGCTCATTAATTCCATGATTTCTGCAGTATTTCGAAGCTTCATGTTGTATTAACATGCAAATTCAGGGTTAAATGGTGTGCCAGCATGCTTTTCAGTATTATTTTAGTTTTATCGCCATCATCTTTTCCCTAGCTACGAGTTTAAAAAGTCAGGAAAAGACTATTAACAATGATAAGTCACAATTAAAATTTTTTTACTTAACTAATTGTGAAACAGCCACTCACTAGAATTTCATTTTCTGTGTTTACACACAACTATTCTACAATAATACAATTTTGGATATTTCATAAATATATCAAACTGACCATAAAACTCCAGCACTGAAGAGACTAAACCTTGATATCCCTGCTTGCACGTCTCTGAGCTAACAGGTGGCAGCTTAAAAGCTAAACCTCATCTTACGATTAATACCGCTACACACATCCATACCTTACGTGGGATTCGAGCCCAGAACACCCCCTATAGATGTTAGTGCATTAACCAATCGCATGCGTCCGTCTCGGCAAGAAAAAATTATTTCCCATTTCTGCGTCAGCTCCCAAATTCTGGGACACTGTCATCCTGACAGAACCTGACCACATACACACGGATTACAACATGAAAGAGCGAATGAAAAATGCAACAAGTTGAATGGGTTGCAAAAAGCAGGATTCGCGCAATAATAAAAAAAAATCTTTCTATGATCTTTCAACTACTAGATGACAAAAAAAACTCAGTTGGCCTAATCGTGGAGTGAAGGAAATTCCAAAATAGTCGCTAAATTCCAAAACTAAAAAAATAATATTTGTGATGACAGTTTTTAAAGTTAATTTACAGCACTATTTATTTGCAGTATGTATCACAAACGTTTACACCTAAATTTAATGATAGGTACAAATGTTTTACTTTATCTTAAGGCCTATTTACTATTATATCAAAAGAAATTTCTAGCTACTTACTATCCATTAATTCTACTTGGCACAGTTATAAAATAAACCTTGTATGTAGGAATGAGTACATTTGAGTTTAACGTCTAGTCAACATCGATGTCGTCAGAGACCACAAAAGTTTACGATGCAATAATGGGCCACTGTTGGAAGAATGGTTGGGCAAACAGGAGCACCCCATCCAAAAAATTCAGGTTCCAACTCATCCGGAATCAAACCAGATAGTGTTGGTTGGAGGCAAAAAAAATTTGTAAAAAAATCTTTGCCGATAGTGGAGACCAACCAGGTAAATTCAGGAACCAATAATTAGCTCCAATTTTTTTCTAGGGAGAAAATGTTTTACTGTGAAACATAAAAAAGTTATGTTGTAACTTATTTCCAACTCATAATTTTGATAACCGTTTCAATAATTTAGGAATATAATATGTTAATAGAAAGAAGACCTATTCAGTATTTTAACTTAGCAAAGAAATGGATGTTATTTATCTTATCCTAAAACGTACGTACAGTGAAAAGCCTTTAAACCTTGCACATTCAGGACACGATATTAACAATTTTTTTCCGGATTATAGAACATTAATATAATTTCAACGTGAATACCAAGTGTGGAAAAGTAAAGCGCTACAAAATGGGAAATGCCGGCAATGCAATATCGAGACCTGGCAGTGAAGGCCATTAGCAAGAAACCACCCGAAAAAATCTGAATGCAAGCAGCGCAATAGGTGATGGCTTGCCGAACCATAGAAATGTCACGTTAAAGACTTTTCACATTACTACGCAATAGTAAATTTACTACAAACGTACCTCCTGACATGGAAACATCTATAATACAGCATCATGAATGAGATTCCTATTGCGAAGGAGAACAGGACGAAGAACGGCACGGTGTCGCGGTACCACGGAGCCTGATCCCACACTCCAACCAACCACGCCACCACCAGGAGTGCGTTCTCCAGAAACATGACCACATAGAACGTGGCCATCTTCTGTCGAGGATTCAGCTCCTGTAATCAAATAACAGATGTGCAACAGATAACACGCAAGTTTATTGAGGTCAGTGGCGGATCCAAAGGGAGACACCAGGGGCAAGTGCCCCCCCCCCCCCCCCCCTGAAAAACCAGATGTCTGCTACATTAATATTGCCGACAAATATGATTGTTTCTGAAACCAATAAAATATTTTAATATAATTAATGAATTTCTTGTAGAATCATAAAATCTGGTGGTTGGATGTTATGTGTAGTGTGAGTAGATTAAATTCAAATTTAGTAATTTTAAGACGACATTTTTTCTCTGGCTACTCTGAAATCCTAGAGTGCCTCCTTCGAGGTGAACCTCTGGATCCGCCACTGATTGAGGTGAAATCAGGTCGCATGAAACCAGGCCTAACCTGCAAGTTGATGTAAGAGAAGATGTAAATAATCGCTATCAACGCGGAGAAGGCAGCTTTGCGCTGCCGCGAAATGCGTTCTCCGTGGAAGACATTTTTCGGGGAGATGAGCCAGAGGAACATGGAGATCCAATGCAGGCCGATGACGAGGAACACCCAGTGTCCGTAGAGCGTGGCGTACACCGTGAGGGCGGTGACCCTGGACGACACGGTCCCCAGGCGCCAGACGAACTGCGATATGACCCCGAGCCACGTGAGGACCAGGCGGTGGACGTTCTGCAGCCTCACGTTCTTGCTGAACGAGGCCAGCGCCCAGCAGACGCTGAACAGCGACAGCACCGTGGACACGATGTTCAGGTCGCTGAACTCCTTGGGGGAGGATTCTTGCCACAGCAGGTACAACTGGATGAGCAGCATGGGGGCGGCCTCGCAGAACGCATGGAAAAGTCGCAGCATGCACAGGTCTCGAACTTCGTGTTTCACGTAACGCAAGTCCACGGGAATGAACAGTTTGAAGTACCTCCAGAGAATACCGCACTGAAAGAAATGCAACACCGCCACTAACCAGCGGGTGACGAGCCTCCTCCTGATAGAAGCGTCCTGGTTGGCTGCTTCGCTGTCGGCGCACGATTTCTCCTTCAACCGCCGCCTCAGCTCGCAAGAACTTAAATACCACTTGAACGAAATTACTTGACTGACGACCAACGAAGCAGAAACAAAGGTTAAGGACACCGCGAACCACACGTGACGCCCTCTTTCGAACAACGCATACCCCATGACGAGGTCAAAAACTATATCGCAAAAATAAGACGCTAAGGATATAATATTAAAAAGAACATCGCATAGTGGTAGGAATTCAAAATTAGCCATAATGTTCACAGTCATTTCACAGAAGTGTCAGGTCTAGCCACCATCTTCAGCACTTTTTTGACAACTAGTCTGTCCTGAAAACTCCAACTGGTTTAACAAGAACAATGCCGACATATTTATAGACTACACGACTAAGCAAATCGCTGGTACAGCTTTTTTTGATAAATAGCACCAGTACAGCATTTTTGCATTCTGCTTCCGAAGGAATTCCTGGAATGTCACTTGCAAACATTCTTGTTTTTCAGCTGAACAGCCAAAATTCAAATCGCTTTTAACACACCCTAGTTTTCTATCCCCAAATAAATAATGCATTTTATGCAAATAAATTCAAAACACCCCCAAAACAATTCATAAACATCGTTCTAGTCTTTTTTATCTGTCTTTATCAAACAAATAATTGCCGCGACTGTTGCGAAGTCTGGTGTTAAATATTTGAACTTCAGCCTTGAAAACACGGTAACATCGATGAACGTGTAAGCGGTTATACCAGTATCGATTACTCGATCTCCCTGCGTTCAAATCTCGACTTGAGCATTCAGGATTATGTAAGTGTTCCGTTTGGCATGGTCAAAACCTTTAGTACAAATTCGTATATACAGGCGGGTAATCGTAAAGTTTTTTTTTGACGTGTCAACGTCTAATAAATCGATGAACGCCGGTTGCACGCACGAAAAAGGATGACTCATTGTCCCGTTACGCTCATTGTACGCTTGCGCCGCATCTATCTCTCTTCCACTCGATTGGAACCACCATTTGACTTTTTCGAGGCACTTTAAACTTGAAAAACTCCCATTTGGTTCCTACTTTTCCTATCATCGTCCTATCCTTAACAGAATAACACAGATTGGAAGAAGTTAAATAGCAGTGGCGTAGCGTGGGTGGGGCGGAGGGGGCGGCCCGCCCCGGGCGGCAACCCGCGGGGGTGGGTCGCCGGTGAAGCGGGTTGAGATCTGATCTATGATTCATCCATTACATGTGTCAGACACACTATAATGTTCCATTTTTATCTAAAATTTTGCGCACCAACTATTTTTTAATATTTATTTAAAAGAAAAACTGCGAAATCACTGACAGAGCTCTTTATAACGTTTGTTTGTTTACATACGAACGGCAACATCGCATCACGCCGCGCCGCCCGGCGCGCGCGAGCCGAGTTGAGCGGCACTCCTTATTATGTTAATTACTCATACAAAATCTTTTGTTTCACGCGTCGGCCCGTGTCGATGGCTCTCTTTCGCACTCATTGAATTTAGTACTACGCATTGTACTGTAAAGTTTGACCTTAACCCAGGGCAAACCAAACAACTTCCGCAAACCGGGACACAGTAAAACTCCTATATTATTATTATTATTATTTTTATTATTATTATTATTAATTATTATTATTATTTATTTATTGTTTACAAAAGTTACAATATTTCTTACATTAGTCTCGCAAAACCTATTCACCTAGGTTTGTCTGCGAGTACGGAGTCACACTCGTACATTAAATCTTATTTTATAATACACTTAAAATTGCTCTAATAGCTGTTTGAACATTGATTATTGTTTAAAAAGTATGGAGTATATTAACATAAATTACATTGCGTTAAGGTACATCTTTTTAAGTTTACGACTGAATTTTGTCCTGCTACTTGAATTTAAAACTTCAATAGGGGATGTTTTGTAAATCTAATAGTAGTCTAGGAATATTTTTTTTTGTTTTTGGATATCTTGATTATTTATGGTACTTGTCATACAAAGAAAACATAATTTTTCATTTAGCTCAAAAATGGCGCCAACGATTTTCCTCAAATTTCTCGTCATTTTATCTTTTAATAACATCTATAACATGGCTTACTCAGTCAGTTTTTACCGGGAAACTCTAAAAAAGGTAGCTGCCATACAAAATCAATTTTGTTTGTAAATTTTCCTATAAGCCCGGCAAACCACGCCGTCACCAAAACCACTTTTGTTTTGTGATAGATAAAATACTTATTTGAAATTCGAACGTGTCCTCCGGCCAATATTCATGGGAATACATAACTTATTTTACAGGTACAAGAAGAAGACGTACCTGCCGTCGCAGTTGGAAGTAGTTCTGGTCCCACCACAGAGCAGGGTCAAGACGAAGTCGACTCATTAAAAGTACCTCAAGCATCTAGTCATAAGCCTGCAGAAAAAGTGAATGTTGCCAAAGAAGACATAATTGAAATCAAAGATGTGAATCTCGACGATGTAGGTTGCTGGCCTTCTCCTATGACCGACGAAGTAAGAACGCTTCTAGTATGTCGCGGATCTGACTCAGTACAGCACATCGATTCCAAATTTGCCGATGTTGTTCGCTCAGGGACTTCAACGAAAGGCGGTACCCGAAAACTAACCAAAGAGTGGTTCTACAAACCATTATCTAACGGCGAAAAGGTTCTCCGAACATGGATGGTGTACTCGCCTTTGAAGCAATCCTTGTATTGTTTTTCTTGCAAGCTGTTTGGCAATTCCGGCTCTAACTTCGCATCTGAAGAAGGATTCAACAAATGGTGGAAGCTAAATCCAAGAATAGGAGACCATGAAAATAGCCTGGGCCATGAACAGAGCTTCTTGAAATGGAAGGAGTTGGAAGTTCGCCTGAACTGTAAAGCAACCATCGATCAGAAACAAGAAGTTTTCGAAAGTGAGGAGAAGAAGTGGAGGGATGTACTGTACAGGTTGCTGAATATTATCCAGTTCTTAGCCAAACAGAATCTGGCCTTCAGAGGACATCCAGAAGACATTCGAGGAGATGATAGTGGCAATCGCGGGAACTTTCTGGAGTTAGTGCACCTCCTAGCTAAATACGACCCTCTTCTAATGGAACACCTGACAAAGATAAAGCTGGGAGCAAGAGTCTCAGTTTCGTATCTATCTCCAGAAACACAGAATGAATTTATAAACTTACTGGGACAGCAAGTTCGATCCACCATCATCCGTCGTATTCAAGAAGCTAAATATTATTGCGTAATCTTCGACAGCACACCAGTCATCTCCCACAATGACCAAATGAGCCAAGTTCTGCGATACGTACATATCGAAGGAGAAAAAGTCGCCGTGGTAGAATCTTTCATTGACTTCTTCGAACCAAAAGGAAAAAATGCAGAAGATCTCAGCAACGATATAATCGCGAAGATAACATTAGACGGACTGGACATACAGAATCTGAGAGGACAGGCTTATGACAATGCTGCCACAATGTCAGGGATCCACAATGGAGTTCAAGCCCGGATTAAAGCACCGAATCCGAAAGCTATATTCGTTGCATGCACAAACCACTCACTAAACTTGGCTGGGGTACACGCTGCTTCTGAATCAGTGGATTCCGTGACATTTTTTGGAACTCTGGAGAAGCTGTTTGCCTTCTTTTCCGCATCAACTGTTCGATGGAACGCTTTGGTTGCCGTCACAGGTCATGCATTAAAACGAGTCACTGAAACGCGCTGGAGCGCTAGACATGTAGCTGTCAAGATGCTTAAAAATAAGTTTGAGGTAGTTCTTGAGGTACTGGAACAATTAACAGATTCATCTCAAACTTCCGAAACAAGATCGGGAGCCAGTCTTCTCCTGACAGCCATGCAGTCATTTAACTTCCTAACTTTTCTTGGCTTTTGGGCTGCAGTGCTACCTGAAGTAGATGACGCACAGATTTACCTGCAGCAACGAGGACTAAGTGTGGATAAGTGTGCTCAAAAACTCTGCGCTTTGAAAACCCTCTTAGTGGAAAGTAGAGACCGTTTCGTGCAAGAAGCAATTGACTTTGCTAAGACTCTCTGCGAAAAACTCGGAATCGAACTGAAAACGAGAAGAATTCGCAGGAAAAAACGCATGCATGGCGATGAATCTTCTGAAGATGCAGCTTTGTCTCACGAACAGGAAATCCGTCGAGAGATTACCGCATCATTCGACAAGATCATTCAAGAAATGACGACTCGATTCCAGCAAATTCAAGAAATATCGGACAAGTTCGGATTTTTGCTGCCAGCGAAACTTTTGGACAGCAAGTTCGAGTGTGATCTTTCCCATGTATTAGAAGACATCGACAAGGACGAGTTTCAGATGGAGCGGAAGCGTCTTTAGCAGTTTGTTGTTGTTGCCTGTTCTGAATCAGAGGAACATATAAGTGGTAATGGACCACTGGAGCTCCTCCAGTTCATTCAAAAACTGAATCTCGGAATTTCGGTTCCAAATATAGTCATCTTGATTCGTATATATTTG